>NC_081199.1:4968865-5098865 GCF_902713425.1 Acipenser ruthenus
CGTACATACCTTCAGGCAGCCAGGGTGCACGATCTCGTTACAAATGGAACATTCCATCAGCATGACGTTGAACTTGTCCTCCTCGACCTCCACAGTGTCCTCCTTGCCAGCCTCTCCACAGACCAGACACACGGCGGTGTGGGGGAGCACAGGCTGTGCAAACACAAGGCAACACACACACACACTCTCAATACAGGGCAGCAGGTCACACTCCCATTGCATCGCAGCTTAGCTTCAGCAAAAGAGAGGGCTGGGAAAGACTTACAGGAACACGCAGTGAAGCCCCCGAAATACTCTCCGAATCCAGCGCGCGTGTGAAACGACTTTCCAACATTTCTAAATAAATGTGTGTCAATAAGTGGTACAAGAGGCAGCAGCAGCAGTATAAAGTGAGCAAGTCATAGCAGGCAAGTTGTGTCAGCTAACTCTGAACACGAATATACAGAAACATTTTTCTCTGCTTAAATTGCAGCATTTGTTTTCAATGCAGCAGATGCCCATTTCTTTAGCTCACATCTCTTGGCTTAGGGACCAGGGCAGTTTTTGTAAATCATTTGGAATGCAAATTCTAAAATCTATTACAATTTATGAATTTTTTTTTTTTTTTAAAACACACACACAACACAGTATAGCATTACTGGTAATAAATGTATTAAACAAAAGAGCACCCAACCAAAAAGAGAAATGTCCTGTATATTGGCTTTGGTCAAGGCATGGGTCAGAATCAAGTTAAACTGTAAAATCTTGTGAAGAAAAAGTACCCACAGCTCCCAAAGTACAACGCTGTTAAATTATTACTAGGAGACTTCTGTTGTGTAATATCATTATTAATCTAACTCGGATACTTCAAATAGGTCACGCTTTGATCCTCACTGCTTTTTTACAATCACATCCTGCTCCGTGTGTGTTCATAAACAGGTACTCTGCTCAAAGCACTTCACTGCAGGAAGCTTGACTACTTGAACACACAAGAGAAACGTCTCGTTATATACAGAGTTAACTATCTGTAACCGATTCCATTCCACTACCTGCGTTTTACAAGAGAACTAAATTCATTGCAGCCCTTCTAATCCATTCTGTGTTTCAACACAAGGCAAAGGTTTCAAATTACCCACTTCCTGTACCCTAAATAGATCAACCCCCCTCAAAACACCACCGCCAAGCTATTTCCCTCTCAAAACATTACCTTTGACCTTGCAGATCTCAAACGAAAGGAAGATTTAATGAAGAACCTCGCCTGCAGAAAACCGACAGCAACTGACCAGGAAAAATTATTTGCATTTGGGGCAGAAATCTTTCTCTGTATACTGCTGGTTACTTCCTGATTTGGGTTTTGTGTTTGTGTGTACTGTATGTGTGAACTGCTGCCTGCAAAGCACGGTCTTTGAACACACCAGCTAAACTGGAGAGGCAGGGCCTGGGGATTCAGAACTTCAACAAAATATTAGAACCCCAGCTTTCCTTTAGGCTTCTAGTAAACCTGGCGGCAGCTATGCAAAATTTAAAACTTGCATTTGACCTGGTACTCACCGCGATGCACTGCCTCATGATGCAGGACTGCTTCATCCTGCCCGGACCCCCGAACTTCTTCATGTCCTTGCAGAAGTGGCACTCCCCGCACTCGGTCCGCAGGCAGGCCTCACACTTGCGGCATCGCGTCCTCCTCCGCCGCGCCCCCGCAGAGGCTCTGTTTGCGGCCAGCTTGACCGCCGCCGAGGCACCCAGCTTCCCCTTCGGCCTCCCCCCACCCCTCTGCTGGAAACACAAACGCAGCACAGTGTGAGTACAACAAGACCAAATCACCCTGACCAGGACGGAGAGGACAGAACCTCCACACAGCACAGTGTGAGTACAACAAGACCAAATCACCCTGACCAGGACAGAGAGGACAGAACCTCCACACAGCACAGCGTGAACACAAGACCAAAACACCCTGACCAGGACAGAGAGGACAGAACCTCCACACAGCACAGCGTGAACACAACAAGACCAAAACACCCTGACCAGGACAGAGAGGACAGAACCTCCACACAGGGCAGCAGGGAACCTTGTTTAAGACAAATCTGAGTGCATGCTTCAGAGAGTCTTAATTTACACACAAGTGTGACCTGCAAATATAGGAATATTAAAAGTCTCACATTTTGGTTGTGGAAACGGACTCCAAAAACAGTCCCACTATCACTGGTATAAGTGCGACTGGGACCCTCAGTGGAGTATTCTCGTTTCAGCACCTTCAGGGGTTAACAATATCAACGGCACTACTTCGCTCTCTGCAAGCAGGCTCCAATGGGGAAGGAAGCTTGATTCCCAAAGCTAAAAACGACCTTGGCAGGATGTAAAGCTATCTACAGACTTCCACTTTCAAACATTTACACACTACAACTGTTCAGTGCACCGACACTTATTATCTGAAGGGGCAGCTGCAACAACAGAGCGACCAACAGCATCCATGTTTAGAAATTCACATTTTCTAGTATTGGGAAATTAAAACTTAAATTGAGGGGAATCGTGCTGGAAAGCATTTCGTAAAAGCTTGAAAAACTCAGGAATGCATTTATATTGCATGGTATGTCCAGTTTAAAACACTACCAGGGCATCTGGTACAGTGATTATATATATATATTATATATATATATATATATATATATTAATTGTATAAATCCTTTTGTAGTTCGTACACGCAGCAATAAAAATAACACTTATTAATACCGCCAAAATAGCCGAATTCTAGCACCAGATTTGTATTTCTATTTAAAGCTTTCGGTTTGGACTCCATTGCTGTGTGAAGTCTCATTTACTGCATGGAAGCTGCTGCCCCTGTGCTTGAAAAGGAAAGGCACGTGTACAGTAACATGTTCCTGCACTCGCTCATGTGTTTCACTCTCAGCCCTGTGTAAATTCACTTCCTCCATCCTTTAACAAGCCCTGGTAAAAGCAGGCCGACCACTCATTCTTTCATTATTGACTGTGCTCTGTTGATTTGTGAACGGTTAGCACAGCACCGACTGCTTGGTGCTTGACAGACGTGAAACAGAAGAAGAGAACGTAGAGCACTGCTTGATGAGGAGTACAAGAACGAATGTGAATAAGACTGTACATGTCTGTTTAACATCAGCGTTTGTAACCGATTCAGGGTTTCCATGCATGGCTGTTTGTGGTTACATATACAAACACTCTCGCACACACAGGGCCGAGGTTAAACCTTTTAAAAAGCAGTACAAGTTTAGAAATGGAATCCTGGAACACAGCTTAATAGGGATCATGCATTCAAGCACAGAGAAGGCTCATCTCTTTTGTCACGTCAATCTCTTTGATAATAGTCAATCTCACAGTAAGAAAGTAAATCGCTCTGGTGTATTAAGTTACACAAACGTTATATAGGGGCATACCCAACACCGGACTAGTGAACGGGGCAGCAGTGTGGAGTAGTGGTTAGGGCTCTGGACTCTTGACCGGAGGGTTGTGGGTTCAATCCCAGGTGAGGGACACTGCTGCTGTACCCTTGAGCAAGGTACTTTACCTAGATTGCTCCAGTAAAAACCCAACTGTATAAATGGGTAATTGTATGTAAAAATAATGTGATATCTTGTAACAATTGTAAGTCGCCCTGGATAAGGGCGTCTGCTAAGAAATAAATAATAATAAATAACAGGTCTGTTGTGTTTAATTACAAAGATCTGCAGTGTTGGAAGAGTTATTAAAACACATTTTTACTGATATATAAAACTACATTATTGTGCTTTGTATTCACTTTCCCAACACATTTAAGATTCATATTTTATGGTAATGTATTAGCCCTTTCCCAGTCACATGGCTTTTCAAAAACAGAAGCCCAACAGCGACACCTTCTGCTGAGACTGGAAAAGAACAAAAAGGCATGGAAAATTCTAGAAGCCATTCACAACTTGGTTTCACGTCATCACAGCATTACAAAAATATGAACAAAACCCGAGCGAAATCAGATTGATACAGCATTTAAATAAATTCTAAATCTACAATCTATTGCAGCTGAACCCTGCTTACTAACTCAGTGTTCACAGACCACCGGTAACAGATGTGATAATAATAGTTTCTGATGCTTGACTTATTTATTATGCAAACATGTATCTTTCTAAAAGCCTATACAGTGGGCTGAAAAATATATACTGAATTTAGAAAGAGCCTTCCATAAAAGACTTTGTAAACACAGACTTTGTGTTTTGTTGGTTGTCTGGTGGGGTTTCTGACTCGGTTTCTATTTTCTGGACACTGTTTCATATGTTTTCCCCTCAAGGCAGCTCTGAGCCTCTTGATTAAATCTATCATTTAGAAGACAATATGACTGGTGGCAAACATCAAAGGCATTCCAAATCCCTGCCTTCCGTCTCCTCGTGTTCCTTTAGGATTCCGGCACAGCTCCAGCAACATCCCCAGAGCGCACATGCAAGTGCTTCAGGTCTGCCATGTGTAAGAAGCAAGACAGGAACTGATATGTGAGAACATATACTGGATTGCTGTACCCCAAGTACTGTTAAACTGTCGTTTTCCCCCTCTGCTTTTTATAACACTCAACTAGCCAGTCTAACCTGATGCTTATTTGAATGCCCTTCCCCCTCCCAGACACTTGAGCACCTAATATCTAATATCACAAATCATCTCAGAGCTTGCAGGGATCAGACACAAGCTACCTACTGCAGCGAGCTCAGCCGGTACATGTCCATCTAGCTCACTGAGTGACAAGCAGGTTCCAACGGTGGAATGGAAGGACGCAGGCTTGTGTGAGAGTGCAGACTAAGCAAGCAAACCAGATTGTCAGGTTTCGTTTGGATTGGAAGCAGAATGCACAGAAAGCACCAACGGCTTCTATTCTGTGCTAGAACTGCATGGTAGTGGAGCTGTGAGATCAGAGAAGCCTCTACCAGCTGAACGAATGATCTGAAGGACTCAGCCTTATCAGTATGTGGAGCAGCTTGTTCTGTTGGGCTTGGAGGTAGACAGCAGCAGGGGTAGTTTTGCAACAGCATGGTAATCTAAAGTAGGGCTCAGACTCCCAGCAGGGTTCCATGCTCCCTGGGAATGTGCCTGCAGTCTGCTGCCATATTGTATTTTGTAATCCCCCTTGATATTAAAGACCTAAACTGGTGATAATGTCTAGAACTCCCCCAACAGTCTGCAGGAAATGGAATGTGCAGAGCTACGGAATGTGCGTGAGACAGCGGCCCTGGGTTCCAGACTACAGGGCCTGCCATCTTGCTTTCTTTTGGTGATCACTCACAGAATCACAGTGAAATCAGGAGTCAGGTTTCATTGGAGTACTTTTGGTATAGATTTTTTTTCTTTTTCTTTAAAAATGCATGTGGATAATATTACGTTGAGGTTCTGTCACAATAGAAGGACTATCGTTTAGGACATCAGCGTGTGCGAAGACAAGCCTGTAAGAACTAATATGAGAAATAATCTGTATTGAGAAAACTGCTATATTTGAATCTCATAATATGTGTAAGGAAATGGAAAGGGCCAAATCAATCCTTACAACATTGTCATTTGTAAGCTCTCCCAGGGCTCCAGTATGGTGATGAATCTGCAATGGAATTACCAGGTTGCCATTGGAAACAAACTGCATGGGAATGCTTAAGCAATGCTAGTCTCAATAAGATGAAGAAATGGCTCATTTGTTTTCAATAACCAAGTAAGTGGGTCTTGCTGCCCTCAAGGTTGCTTTTGGGTCTCAGTGCTGTCCCTTGGTTTATATCAGGTTTCTCTACAGCCCCAGAGCTGCATGCATACAGTATGGAGTAGTAGTCTGTCTATGAGGGAGTGATCATTATAGATGTGTGGTAGAAATAAAATACACTGGGATTCTTTATATAGACAGACGGTCCCTCTATGCAGGTTTTGCTGTACATTTATCACACGTGAATCTTTGTCACCATGACTGGAGTATTCTTCTTGCGTCCTATGACCTTTGAACAAGCCTGTCCTTTTAATCTGAAAATACCTGCCACTCCGCACACCATAACCACAACGAACCTTACCCTTGGACCCCTGTTCTAGGAGCGAGGCTATCACAAAGAATCGATCAACAAAAAACAGCTAGTATGGTATCTTTTACACTGGATAAACATGCTGACAATGAGGCAGACTAGCATGTACACACAACAAGCCTTTGTGCATGGACCACAGCCATCCAAACTAGCACCTTAACCACTGTACAAAAAAAAAAAAGAGCCAGGCTCATTTGCACAAGCATTTATAGAGCTTCTAACCTGGTCTCACCTCCAGGGATCAGAATCTGCAACGGCAGTGGCAGTGGATCTCACCACAACACTGCCCGTTACATCTGTAATCGGATTGAGACCCCACGGCATTGTAAAACCGTAGAAGACACCACGGTGTGAATTCACCCTTCGAGACCATCGCAGCACCCCATTGCACTCCCTTTCCCTTCCAGAATGTCTCCTGCTGCACGGCTTGCTTCCTGGCTTATCGTAGTTAGTTAGATTCAGGAAATCTGGCACATGACACCACCCAAGAGCCAGCCGCATCATCTGAAAGGATACATTTAAGATTGCAGGGCACCCCCAAGCTAATGATCTGCCTTTTTTATTTAGCATTCACACCTTTCAATGGTCAGCCATGGCCATCACACAACCTGGAGACAAGAGAGAGAGAGAGAGAGAGAGAGAGAGAGAGAGAGAGGAGAGGAGAGAGGAGAGAGGAGACGAGAGAGGGGACCACCCCCATTGTTCCTTGGCTGTTTATACCCCCTCCCCCACCCATACCCATAGCAGCTAGCCTCTGGGTCCAGTAAAAACACACTCCAGTAAAAGTGCAAAACGACTTAGCAACACAGACGAGCAATGGAATAAAATCCCCTAGAAGAAACCAGAAATCATATCAGCATTCCCGACCCCCCCCCCCCCCTAGAAAACAAACTAAACACTGTGCCTAACATCAACTGTTCCTTTTTTTTATAGGATTGTATTTATGGCAACATGACCGGCTTTCTGAATAAAAAAAACTCTTAGGACAAAACTAAACCCTTTGAAAGCAACGTGTCCACTGGCTTCCATTAGCACCTGCGGTCTTGGCTTGATATGGGGACCACGTTTCATGCATGAACAGCATCTGTGACTACACTCTGTGAGCAGGTGAAACCTGACACAGATGTTCCACAGCAGCGCCTCTGACAACCACAAGGCAGAGTCTGCATACTGTGCGGCGAGAAAGAAAGGAGGTTCAGGCAGCTAAATGATTGATAACTGCACACACACACACACACACCTGTGTACGCTGCAAGACATCTAGTACAGTTACTGATGTATCTATAAACTATTTGAAACAGGCCTTTTCCTTCAATATGGCTTGCATACCACTGCGACATTCAAATTAAAATATGTACGAAAAGCATGGGGTGTCTTGCGGACAATACAGGCAAACAGAGTGAAATGACGAATGCTATTTGTGTTCAAACAAAGCTGTGACATGCATGTGCAACCCCTGTAACCCTGTAATCATCCTTTTATTTGATAAGTTCATTTAAATCCCTAACTCTAATTGTGCAAGGCAGTGTATAATATACAGTATAAAAGCGAATTAGAAAGGGTTTTTACAGTAAATGATTTACTGAGTAATGGAGTGATGATATCCTCCTCATGTTTTAAAGAATGCACACTCCCTTACCACCCTTATAAAGACGTTCCGCATGGTAAAAGCACAACAAAGTGTAATAAACCAGTCAAGCATAGGGAGATACTGTAAATAGCAAGGTATGGTAGGTAAAGCATATTAATAAACATGGCAAACCAGGGTAAATGCAGAGTATAACCATGGAAAAAGCATAGTAAACCGGCAAAAATACCATGGTAAACTTTTATAAGGGAACACACTTTGCTGCCCAATAGAAAGGCCACAGTACTATAGTAGTTACTCATTTCCTCACAAAGCATGTGATGCAGTGCCTTTGTGTGGCCACTGATGTTACTACTACAGCTCAAAAGGGCCACACATGAAAGAAACTCCACCGTATCTAGCATTATAGAAATGTAATTTCATAAAGATCTACATGTACACTTCCACCCCACCCACCCCTGCAAACCGAAAAAATAAAAAATAAAACACAATCCAGGGGGAAACGTTTTTTTGTTACACACAGTTCAGTCTAAACTGCCAGGATAGTGAAGCAAACCATGTGGAAAGTCAATAAAACATACATCAAGGGCATGGAAAAGCTGCCTCGTGGTGAAAAAGAAACCAAAACACGTCCTTACTTTTGTTCTAAAAAGCCAGCAGCAGGCAGCTGTGCTGAAGAGCCTAGCCTAGCTGCATTCATTCCACTCGCATTGTTCCACCCCTCCACCCCCCAGCCCTTCCACTCGCTCGCTGCTTTCAAGTCAAGTACGGCAGGAAAAATGCTCTCTGTATGCAGCAGGCTTTTTACCAAAGCAATTAGAAATGCTGGATTCTGACCTGATCCGTTTCTGAGTCATAGTCCTCATCATCTGCACTCAGTGACATGGCCATTTCTTTTTCATTATGGGCCTGGCTTGAAGCAAACTGGCATGGCTGGAAACAGAGAGTGCTGTTGTAATAAGGAGCCTCCCTCGCTGTACTAGAGGAGGCAGTGACACAGCCAGACACAAGGGAGGGGGGGCAGGGAGGCTCATGAATATTCATAGCCAGTCAGGAAGGGGGTGGGGCAGCATTGGCCAGCCAATCACAGGCTGGGTTACTAGCAAACTGGGGGAGGGATCAGAGAGAGAGAGAGAGGGGAGAAGGAGAGAGGAGGAGAGAGGCACGTGTAGGAAATCATTAAATCTGGCTTCTCAAGAATGACTCCTCAGTAAGAACAGGTCTGTTTGGATTAACAGTTTCCAATCCATTGCTCCTGGATTGATTGCTCTTCTCTGCTCCGGGAGTTACTGCTGCCATCATGTTTAATTTCTCCAGCAAACCATGGGCTCCTCTGTCCCAAGATTGCAACTTACAGGCAGGGTAATAATGCGAAAGCATGTTCAATAAAACAAAACAAAAATAGAAAATATCCCCTTATATATTTTAAATGCCACAATAAATACTGGATGAAGTCTGATATCATTTTCACTCTAGTTTTTTGTATTCCGGTTTGTAAATGCCAGCACTGAGGATCCCTTCCAGTACAACCACCGCCCAACCAAACGTGTCTTTAGATGAGCGAGCGGGTCATAGTGGAGATGATTGTGTCCAATTTCATTGGTTTTATCAGTGTGCTGGTCAGGATTACAGAAAGCAGAGCACAGGAGACAAAAGAACACTACTGGAATGACCCACCAGGACCCAGCTATGACCTTTTTTAATTGAACCACACCTTTAAATCCACATTTCACACACCAACAGCTAGTTACAAAAGGAAGGTGTCACCTCCAGCTTTAAAACAAAAGCCCTGATTTACATTCAGCCTTTTTAATCCCCACCAGCTGTGAAGGGTGGTGATGTCAACAGGCATACAACAGATAACATCTCCATAAACCACTTGGACTAAAACAAGGATACAAAAAAAAAAAAAAAAAAAAAAAGGTTTCCTCTAAACACTGATCTAACAAAGTCAACCTACAGACATCGATGGCACAGCTTCAGCCCATGCATTCAGACAGATGTTGGGGTTTTCATCATTTCTTTTAGTGTCAGGACCTAGAACACATTTAAATGGAACCATCCATGTTTCTGCACCAAAAACCTTCTCATAAATGTGCCATCAATACAAAGAAACATTAGCAAGCCTTGCTTTACGCATGCACTGTAAAATAGGTTTAAAAGATGGCTGAAATAAAAAGGATACCAAATACAACAGGGCATATTGCCATATATTTTTGTCCATATGGGCTACAATTACAATATAGCATACGATCACCATGGACACCAATACAGAATCGGCATGGGTACAGCTCTCCACTGCACTATCTGGAAATGATAGCTGCTTTATTCAGGGTATTTTTCTAATTAAATTGGGTTTGTCAGGGGAGGCAGACAGGCTTGTTGGAGTTTGTAAGTAAACCTCAACATGGTTTGCATTCAAATTCATATTTAACTGGAGGTATAATCGTTAGTGATGCCAAGTGTACAAGAAGTAAAACCTAATCTAGTGTCCAGTTTACATAATCCATAATCCCACAGTACTGTAGAGCTGCTGTGCAGCGTTATTAATGACATCTTAAGACTGTGCACTAATACAGAAATCTCGGGTGCAAAACTTCGAGGGCCATTCCACATCAGGTGTTGCAGGGGAGCAATTCAATGATGAACAGATTCATATCTGAACAGGCTTGAATTGGTTCAGTCAAGCAATTAAGGATATGGTTGTAACACATATCTGGGTTACAATGTCCCTCGCTGTTCACCACTGTTGTAAATGATGCTTGTAGACCAATACTTTTGTATTATTAAAGTCGTAAGACATTTAAAACACATAGTACCAGTCCATTCTGGTTTGTGATTTTAATTTCTAATATATGTAAAAAATACAAACTCAATTTTAACTTTCAAAAGAAACAGACAGCACGGAATTTCCTTTTTATTTGGTATTATCTGCATGAACATTTCATCCCTAGGGCTCCAAATAATGTCCACAAACTGGTCGCTTTTATGCCATTGTTACTAGTGATTGCAAACTTAAAAATAATCAAAATTTGCGTTAGGTTTCAAGTAATATCACTAAAAATACAAACTGACATAAAATGAACCTGTAAAGCAGTCAATAATTGAACCACAGCGCCCCCTTAGACACATGTACTCACCCCACCTTAAACCCAACCTCCTCAGCTCAATCCAGAACAACCCAAAACCCAGCTGTTTCCATCCCATCCCTGATCCACAACGCAATCAATACACTGAAACAACCAAGGGCTATTCAGAGCTGTGTCCATTAATGATGTGCATACAGGCACTCATCAACACACACATTCCCAGTCTGAAGAGCCAGTGCCAGGTCTGTATAGTGACACTGTGCAAAGGGTGGGTAATTGGGGACCCCCTTTCCCCCATTAATGCTGGATACTTGCATATAACCATCACTTGTCATCTCACCCGATACCCGTTTTCCCATTAAAGCTTACAGGCGTGTTGGGCATCATTTCAAGATTTGATCTTAACATTAGAGCCACTCTAGGTAATTAACTGGTTAGGACTGCTGGCTGTTTGTCTTCCGGACTAACTTTCAATAAAAATCTAAATTAAAACAGAAGCCTTAGTAACTAACACAGAAGCCGTTTTTTATTTTATAAAAAGATCTAGTCAGTAAGTAAATGTAATTATTTAATCAGGATTATCCTCCTCAGCGCTACGCAACCTGCACTCCTCTGTCACTGCAATAAATAAAGCTGTTGCAGAGATCTGCAGCTGGAACAGCAAGTCGATCGCTTTCTCTTACCCCAGCATTTCCAACGGCTTAGTCACAGGTTATCAAGACAGACAGCTAGAACCAGGCATTAGGAAAACACTGCAACCGAAACATGGCTCTCTATTTCTCATTAGAAATAACACAGATACTGAAGGAGTTTGAGCACTGCAATTTATTTTATGACGAATGTGAATTCAAAAGAGGAGGTCACTAATATCACTAGATACAGCCAATAAATATCTAGGCACGATAGAACGAGATAAGGAAAACTAAAGGAAATAAACATCTCCCCCTTGCAGATATTTATTTCTTAGCAGATGCCCTTATCCAGGGCAACTTACAATTGTTACAAGATATCATTATTTTTACATACAATTACTCATTTATACAGTTGGGTTTTTACTGGAGCAACCTAGGTAAAGTACCTTGCTCAAGGGTACAGCAGCAGTGTCCCCCACCTGGGATTGAACCCACAACCCTCTGGTCCAGAGCCCTAACCACTGCTCCACACTAAATAAAACCACACTAATAGACTAATAGACTTGTGAATGGTCCGAATATCTTTAAAGTAAGACTGCTTTATTAGGAGTTTGATTAGACTGTACTGTATAGTTTTATAACAGCATGAACACATTCACTTTTAAATAATGCAAGGTGAACATACAAGACTCCTGTTGCACAGCTGTTTAATTTCATGACTCACTGTGAACTAAACTGGACACACCACAGCCTGTGTCCTCTAGGGCAGTGATTCACAAACCTTTTTTTTACCTAAAGCCCACCTGTTCATCTGCATTAGGCACCGCAGCCTACTATTAGCACTTGGCCCACGTCGCACAGTTTGGGAACCTCTGCTCTGGGGTTTATTCAATGGATTGAGGTGCTCTGCAATGGGAGTCTTACCAGCCCCCCCCATCCCCGTCACGACTGCAGCGCATTTTACCTTCACTGTCTTCTTGGGCCAGCACACCACAGGCACCCCCGTAATAGCCAGCTTGGGGTCGTCATCTGCGTGCTCCTTCAGAACAACCTGTCAACAAAACACACAAGACGCTTTCATGGACATCGAGAAAACCTGTGATGAACGGGCTGGAAACACCTTCTCATTACATTGAATGTTTCGAATCGGAAGCCAATTCGTCGCACTGCAAGGGATCAATTCATTTGCGATTAATAGTGTATACTTTTATGAAAATAAATTAACAAATAAAAATAAATAATTCCGGACTGCTGAAGCCTTCTGGCACTGCTGCAGACTTCTTTTTAATGTATATGCATGTTTGTTGCAGAGCCAAAAAAATGACAAATTTCTATTCCCAAAATACCAATGTGTTAAATTCCACTGAATGTCAACTTTGTTTCTATTTGGCTGCAAACTTAAAAAGCCAGAGCATTGTATCTTGAGACAGTCGGCTGGTGATCTGAGGAAACGAAACACACACAGTCCAGACGACAGCTGTTTGTACAGAACACTTCTATTTTGAGCAAGCTGCATCCCAGGTTTGTAACCAACACTGACGCAAAGTCCAAATATAGCAGTCAGAGGGAGAGAGTAAAGCATGTAGACTTGTGTAAGATACCAAATGGGAACAGTTTGAACTATTTTGGTTGCACTTAAGATCATATAAATAAGTCACACAGAGAGATGGGTGCAAAGATTATTCCTTGTGTATAAACTTGACTTGGTTTTATAGATCATCAATATGAAAACATGTATAAATCATCACTTTACATTTAATATACACACACACGTCTCTCACTACCTTTAGTTCTCTTTGCACAAATGTTGAATGTACACAACTCTCATCATAATGATTTAGCATGGGAGGTGGGTCAGTGTCATTAGTAAATGTAGAGATCTCCTCTAGGAATTGCTTTCAAAACTGGTTAATTCAAGTCATTTTTCAAAATCAGTGGAAATTATTCTCATTAGAACCACATTTCCGGTGTTGAATAAAATGCCATATTCCAGAACAATTATATAACAATAAATGAATGAAATCCCAGCAGTGCTCCTCAATGTTTGCAAATGGAGCTAAAAAAATAAAAAGTAAGCACAGGAAACCATTTCGTATGCAACAATAATAATGATGATTATGTTTGACTGTACAGGAACTGACAAAACCAGCCGTCCTCAGCCATTTGGCTCTCTATGGGGGGGAAACATAACAAAACCAAAAAAAAAACACAAACACACTTAATTTCCCCGATGATCATTTCCAACTATTCTGAAAAAATTGAATTAGATAAAAAAACACCCCTGAGGGAATCCCTTTTGGGGACGGCAGGATCTCTGAAAGGACCGCTTCATTGCAGAAGTGCCAGCGGATTCTATGCATAGCATTTTTTTTCTGAAAGCTAAACCGTCCCCATTTGATGTGAGGATCATTTGATGTGAGGATCATTTGATGTGAGGATCATTTGAAGAAGACGACAGACTGTGGTTGAGCATGAGAGTAGCTGAATTGAAAGGTGTACCGATTCTACTGACCTTCATGTCCTCCAGCAGCACCTGCGGGTCCTCGATCCCCTCAGGGACACACTTCTTGTTCTCCGGCAGGGACTCCAGCTTCTCCACCAGCGCCTTCAGCCCTTTGAGCTCGAACTCCGTCAGGTGGGTCCACTTGTTTGACGCTTCTGAAACGGGGGATCCCGACGGAGTCTTGGGAAAGTCCAGCGGCGTGGTTGACTTGGTGCTGTCGTCCGAGTCGTTTGACAGAGTCCGTTTCAAGTGGCGACCACCGCCACCCGATGGTTTGTGTTTCTTGTCTTTGGTCTCTGGGGAGCAGGAGTCGTCCAGCGAGGACCGGACGCTCTTCTCCAGCCCCTCCTCTGTCACCTGGGCGTCGCCCGACTCCTCGTCCATGTCTAGTCGAGAATCCGAAGAGAAGCTCTCTGTGCTCGGTTTCCTCTCTGCATCTTCCAAAATAAATAAATAAATAAATAAATAAATAAATAAAAGGTTTTAAACAAAGTTAATACACTGCATTCTCACCTTCAGAGTCACGACTTAGTTTCATTTTGAATTGGATGAAGCCCGCGTCTCCTACTGATGATTCAGTCCCTGTGCAGAAGTATTAACATTCTCCCTGACACAACCTCAAGTCCTACAGTATGTGCAGTAAACGTCAACTAGAGCGTTATCGCAATGTTATATAGAACTGCATGACTGTTGTGAAAAAAAATCCCCATTGATTGTATACAGCACAGCAAGCATGACACTTTGCACGCAGCAGATCTCTTCAAACAATATTACATAAATGGACTAGAAGGCAGGTTATAGACAGTTTAATAGATATGAACAGCGGGTGAGCCAATACAGTCATGGTTTGGTGTACCAAGGTTATGAAAATCAAATATCCTAGAGTGATATACAGACATAAGGATGCACCATGGTGTAGTTCCCTTGAATTACAATCCAGTGTTACAACAGTAATAGAATTACATAAGACTTTGATCAAATAAACATTAAAAAACACATTAAAAAAACTGGTTTTATTAACACTAGCACGGTTTCAGAAATCTATCATTCCATGGCCTGGGGGTGCATCAATGAAACACTTCCATTATTAGCTCTCGCTTACCAATTAGCATTGAATCCCTCCGGAAGTCCTTGATGAGATGAGAGCGTTTAGTCAAGCAGTACACGTATCTCTCCAAGACATACCAGCACATCTCATAGTAGAAAGGGTAGCGGAATTTGGCATGAACCTGAAACAAATGTTCATTTTCATGTCAGTCACATAATCAGGGTGTCGCAGCACTGTAATTATCTCGATCCCCGGGCATATTTAATAGGGGTGCGATAAGGATGGTCACATGCAGATGGTAGATTTTGCCAGTGTCAGATTAGAGTGACTTTAACCATAAACAGCAGAAACCTTTTCGCTGGAAGTCTTAGCAAACCCAGAAACCACAATGCTGTTGAAGAGCAGAAACAGGTATTCCAGGAAAAATATAGCAAGGTGGATGTTTTTTTTTTCTGGAAGAGCAATTTAATAAGAGGTCAGACCCGTTCATGTGACCAGAAATGCAATTACGTTTTTGAAAACTGTAAACAGCTGTTTATTAATATAGCCTGAAACTAATACTCTGTTGTTCAGCTAGATGTGATAATAGATATCATTACTGCTGCTACATGAACCATTTCCTTTAACTTCCTTAGAAACAAACACCCACACACACAGAACAAGACCAGCAACAATGCTTTCAGGGCAACCAAACTATGCACAGCACATCTGTAAACTGAAAGCACAAAATGATCCAATTCTACCAGGCAACTGGGAACAGTTTTCTTGGCTAAACCTACTGTACATATACACACACTGTCAAAATAATCAGTAATGGGGGAACCAAGCAAAGTCACATTTTCAGAGTAAAATCTAATTATTTTGAATGATGTAAGATAGAAGGATACATTAGGGACTGGTAAATTGCCACACTTACATTACACCTTGTTATATACAACACTTTTGGCACACCAAGTCAAATAATAATCATATTTTGAGTCAATAAAAGGAACTCGGACTTCCCTAGAGAGCACTGCAGGAAACAATATTTGCAAAAACGTGACTTACAAACAGGACTCCGACTTCACCCCCTCTCCTTCAAAAAGGTTTTCAGCCACATGCCTGGGAATATTAAAGACAATTAACCTCAACATGCTGGCAATCTTATGGAGGGGCACCACTTTGGCTGGTACCAAAGAAATTATATATATAAAAAAAAATATTAAAATACAAAAAGGCATTCATGCATGCAGTGCTCCCATTTTATCATCTTTTACATTCAATCTGAGTTCCTATTTTCACTCCAGTGTAAAGGATTACATTCTATATAGTTTGATATCTGTCACCACCCCCCCATCCCCTTCAGAGTCTGTCGTCCCCCAGTACACAGATCAGTAATCTGAACATCCACAATCCAAACTCATTCCTGGATCCACGATAGCCTTGCCTGTTAAACCTTTTTTTTATAAAAACACATTTACCAGAATCCCTACCTTTCACTGTCCTACTGTGTGCACTCCTCCCTTCAAACATATAAAACGTGTTTGCTCTTAACCAGAAATCACAACAAGCCAGGTGGACACAACCAAACTATAAACCTGCGACCGACCTGCTTGGACTGTGTTTTGCAGTTTGCAGTCAGAATAAGAAACTAGCGATTTTGGGAAGAACAATTGAATGCTTGTTGCCGACGTAACTACATTTGCTGGTTGAAGGAATTCATTTTCTAAAGTGATCAGAGCTGTGGTTGATTGAAGTGAATTTAGATAGCGTGTAAACTGGACCAGCTCTAGACTTGCAGAACAGTATAAATTGGCAAAACAGCGTCTTAATAATAATAATAATAATAATAATAATAATAATAATAATAATAATAATAATAACAACAATAGGTTTTAAAATAATAAAAATACCATCTTGTGTTCCAATATTGTTTTCCACATTTGGAATTGTTCAAATGTAATCAGTCCCTCATATGGTGCATGATGCAATTCTCTTCACCAGTCGCTGGTATCCAGGCACGTGGCACAGTTTAAGTGAGTCTGGATAACCTGCTTGCAGCTCTTTAAAATGCCTATGTTAAATTAATCCAAACCATCATCTGCATTATCTGTCTAAAAAGAAAGCCAAGTGACAAACGAGACACAAGTTTTGTTTTTTTGGTGCTGGAAATATAGGAACCAACTTCTGTAATCCTTCCAAAAAACAGCATGTGTGGAAAGCTACTGGCACAGCATGAGTGCAGTGGAGAATACAATCTGTAAGTGACCACCTTCACACACAACACAGATGATAAAACTAGAAGAGCCAGGCATGTCCTGCTACTTACCTTGCATCCCTAGAACAGAGGGATCCAGGCTGACAATTCAGGATGGCTGCTTAGTTCAGTGTCTCATCCAATCTTAAAACTATGGGGGGTTTATAAGCTGCTTTCTTCCTAAAAGTTGAGTTAACACCAACAGCTAGACTGGCTATTGAATTCAGGTTTATTACTGAAAGCCATATATTCTTATTGCTGTTTGTATTAAGTGCAACGTGATTGGCTTTAGATTTAGATTTCCATTATGCATGCCTTGTAATACTGCTCTTTCTTAAAAGGGACCTTATTACGGGTATTTTAATCCCTACAAAATCAGAGCGAGACATCTATAAAAATAAAATAAAAAAGGTTTTAAAATCAGTACTGTAAATGTGCTATGTATTGTTTTGTTTGCACAAGTAATGGTTTTCACATGCATGTAGATATGTTCAAACCTGGCACAATACAACATGCTGGAATAGACACGCTGCGATGAAGCATCCCATGTTTAATCATGCACATTACTTTCCATTTAACAACAATGACATTTACGTTTCTCGATTGTGAAAGGATGTCTTAGGTGCGCGTTCCTCTTCAACGTGCATTCTCAAACCTGGATTATATTTGATCAAAAATAAATAAACAAACACTGTACAGCTTGTAGAAGTGTTGCTAATAAAACACTTACCTTTGTCCTGTTTTCAATCTCATAGATGGTCAGCTGCATGGGAATGTTAAAGCTATGCAGAATGTTGCCTCCAAACACCAAAGTGTCCTCCGGAGTGTAGACTGCATGGATCCATCCTGCAACCAGACCTCAGCATAAACCTTCACACGCCAATCAACGACAGGCAAAACTAGAAGGTACTACTATCAGAAAATCCGCGTCGGTTCTGCAATTCACTACAAAACCAGAACCAAACCTCTACATGATACAATCCAGGGTCTCTCCAGCACGCTTGGGTTGCAATCCCCAACCAGTTTTCTAATGGGTGATAAAATCCATGCATTACAAAAACTTTATTATCCAAAAAACAAAAAGAATAAAAATGCAGTCTCTTAATAAAAGCCTTCAAAACGACTATGTGCATATGAATTCACAGAAATATATTATTTGCATTGAGAAAACTTTATTTTGAAGAGGCAAGAAGCAAAAAAAAAAAATGCAAACTTTTAAATACAACTGGAATAATAGAACATAATGTTCCAAATAGGACCCCATGGCGATTAAAATCATTCAATACATGATTCACTAAGGCTTGCAAAATAAAACCCATGACAATCAATACATTGATGAATTGTTGTTTCTCATATTGAAACATCAATGCGTGAAATTGCAGGCTGCTTTTCAAATCACATTACCAGTGAATCGGATTTTCAAATAAATTGTCCCAGTAATGGACATTTTCTTAGCCTGTCGCCCTGGGTAAAAAAAAAAAAAATAAAATCTAATCCTGAAGGTAGACTCAACAAGAGAAAAGGGCTGAACAGCTGTCCCAGAGATAGTAGAATCTCATTTAATTTCAGTTCAATAAACGGGACGCTAGGCTGCGAGAGAGAGAGAGAGGGGTCAGCGGATTGTGAAAGTCAGCACATTTCTATTTCACCTGTAGTAATGCAATCATCTCCTGGAAGAGGGCAAAGGAGGAGATGCTGAGATCGAAGATACCAAATCATACCTAATCATCTCTCTCCAACAAGCTGCTGTTTAGTATTCAGTACTGCTCCCCTACACATACTGAATGAGACACCTTGAAGAAGAACGCTCACTAATCTTTAACCTTCTGTACTGTGTATTGTCACCATGTCGTGTTTCTCAAACAGACTGCATTACACGATTCTTGTGGTAGGAATATATAACCATGCTTGACTTAACATATTTTAGCAGGACAGAGCCACTGAGATTCAACATCTTGTTTACACGGCCTGCCCCTTGACCCTGGGATTGAGCAATGAAGCCTTTGTTTTATTTATTTATTTTTAAACATTTAACCAGTTAACCTGCACTGAAATTGTTCCATGGCACACCAGGGTTGAACGTCTTCAAATCATTAGTTAATTATTCTCCAATTCTCCCATGGTAATTGGACGCTTTCTCAGACACCACAGGAGATACTATGTGAAAATGCTAAATGAGCTTCTTGTATTCCCAGAGCACATCAGGAGACTTGTGCTTACTGAATAACTGCTTGTTGAGAGTGTGCCTGCTGGGAGTCAGGCCAGGGGAGCGAAACAGAGGAAAGCTTGGTTTCAACTGAAACGGCGCAGTCAACATCAGGGGTAGTAACCAGCTGAAGCAGGGGCAGGTCGGGGAGTCGCACAGAACTTCCCACTGATTAAACTCAGCAATGAAGGTGCAGAGTCTCATCCACCAGGGGCGAGTTCAGCACGGGTCACAATATGATTGATGCACCTCTTGTAAAAATATATTTAAACCAATAACGCCCACTGTTGCAACAATGCTTTGAAACCTCCGTAGCACACCGCTTGCAAACAAGCCTCGAATGTCCTGCTGTGTAGGCGATAACGACTGCAGAGGGACATCTAAAAAGCCTGCATAGATCTTGGGTACTAGTCATGGAGAGACAGTTTAATGGAAAGGCGCTCACTGATAAACACAGCTGGTCCAAGTTTGTATCAATCAAAAAGGCACATTGCAGTGGATTAAAGTAATACGCACCAGGGACGTACCAGGAAAGTAACTAACTCACTTTGCAGCTCCAGAGATTAGAGGCAGGAAGGATCCAAACTCCCAGTGACAGCTGGTGCTCAAGTGGTCTGGCTTCTGCATCACTCAGGGAGGAACAGAGGAATTCTACACCTTGCATGCACAACGGCTGATTGCTCTGTAACCCTTCAATACCAGGATGGAAATAAGATGCCTATTGCATAGCAGTTTCACCCATTACAGGTTTTACTACGAGCTTGATTAGCCACAGTGTATAGGAAACAAGCTCAAGTGCGTCTCATTAAAAACTCAGAGTAAAACCAGAAACGGATCAAACTGCTATGCAATAGGACTCTAATTGTCATCCCTGAATACCAAGTTATGTTACCTGATGGGATGAAGAACGTGTATCCTTGCTTCAGTTCAATCCTCTCGCACCCATCGACTCGGTCTCCCAGAAACACATCGCTCTGCTTCCCGGACAGGACCCACTCCTCGTACAGCTCCAAATTATGAGGCGTTGGAGGAATTAACCAGAACACCTGCATGCAGGGAGATACACATTTGAAGGGGGACATGCAGCCTCTATCTCCCAGATTGTGTGCTAAAGAACGTCCTTTGCAAGAAACCCGACATGTTATTTATTTTAATATATAAGACTTGTAGGACTCAAGTCCGGGCCTCCAACTCAAGTCACGGCCACAAAAGCCTCAGACTCGGACACGAACATTCGGGCTCCGTGACTCGGAGATACTAACGACGCGTCCTTTTTTATTTTCTATTACACAAGTAATTTTAGTTACTAGGAAACTATGCACAATAAAAACCCACCCAACAAAACATTATCCAATCACTGGTTAGCCCTGTTGTCTTTGCAGCCAATCATAGTAAGAATACGAAGGGACCATTGCAGAGAAGATTTTCTCTTTTGTATTAGGTTTTATAAGGAATAAACAATGTTAGCATGGTAAACAAGTCACGCGCCTTTCTCTTCACTACTTTCAACTGTGTTCTAAGCTTTTTAAATACATTTCCAAAACTGCATTCTTGAAAAATACATAACTTTATTTTGCTCCCTGAATCTCTGGAACATAATTTGTCTGCACTGAAAACAATAGAGAATTGGTCACCTTATTAATTTTGAGTTTACTGAAAACAAAAATGAATGAAAAAAGAATTATCATATCAATTATAATCATACTTTTAGAGCTTCTTAATTCATATCAGAAAGTCACTGCGTGATTAAATATTCTGTGCTTTGCTTGCACGTCTCCACTCGATCCCAGCGTTCTTCCTCAAGGAACGACGACAGAATATCTTAATACCACTTAATTGACCAAAATGAAAATAATTTATTATGGATGCAGGAAAAACACATTAACAATACGCTGTGCAACGTCAACCTAGAAATCTGTCTGTGTGAACTGCATGTTTTAATTCCATTATGAACCTACACAAAGGGGAAATACATAAACAGAATATGTTTTTGCGTAAAAGAGAAAAGATAAATACATTATCTGAAATCAAATGAACTGAAGCACAATCTCGTAAATGCATCACTGTATTACAGACTTAATAAAAGTGCAAATGCAAAGAAAGTGAAACGTAACGTTTCTGTTTTGCAAAACAAATGATACAAACAATACTAAAATTTACTGTTTAAGAACACAGTATATATACAGTTCCAGCAATGTCTAAATCAGATTGGCAGACTTTACCCGAATTGAAATCAAAAGTAGATGCTATAGTCATAATAAATAAATAAATAAATAAATAAATAAATAAATAAATAAATAAATAGCACCTATTTTACAAATAGGTGTACATTTTGTAAAATGTTCTTGCTCTCACAAATAGCACCAAATCGTGAAAAATAAATAAAATAAACCACAATCAAATGTCAAAATTTCCCTTTGCTACTACAGTGTAAAAGGCACAGCTCTAGAGAAGAGGACTGCCCTGACAGGTCCAGTTCTGTACTCTGGATATCAGTTTGTACTGCCTGCCAGTGCCCTGCTCGAGGCAGAGTGTTACATAATCCACTGCCACTATCCCGAAGGACTTGTTTGCACACAGCTGGCTCTGGCCTGCTGGACTCACAGGTCAGTGCATGCAGAGGAAAGCCTCGTAACTACACCCAACATCACTGCCTGACGCTGGGAGAGTATCTCACTGCTGCCATTGGTATCTGAAGGGAAAGCAACAGTGAATAGAGGAAGCCAGAGCACTAGAGAGAAAGGGTGTAACTTACAGGAAGTGGAGACTGCTTCAAACGAGCCCAAAATAAATAAATCACAAGTACAGCGGTGTCTGTGTGACACCCGTTAGTTCCCTGAAATGCAGACTAGTGTGTTAACACTGAAAAAGCAGACTGGAGACTATTTGGTGTAACACAGTTCTTGTTTGTTTTGTTTTTTATTTTATGCCATTACTATTTCTATAGAGCCAGCTGCCATGTTTTATACTGCAGGCATGTTTGCCAACGCAGGAAAACGCTGACATTTCTACTGCTTAATTAACATTTCATATCATTAGCAATGGCTTTAAAACACAAGAAAACACACAACTTGAGAAGCCATAGCTACTGTGGTAAAAGCGAACACACAAAAACATCTTTTTAATGTATATTATATAGTACATGGATTATTAAAATCTGAAGAATAATCCGGTGATAAAAAACACTGTCTAGTCTTACAAGCCATACAATATAATAAATAGCCATAAAAATATAATAATAATAATTATAATAATAATAAATGATGATGTTCTCTTTCAGTGCTTACCTTCCCTCCCCTGTGAATGTGGTACCACACAGATGTGCCCCCGAAATCAATGTGAAAGTCAGTGTAGCAGCCCTTCACACTCATCAAGCAGTACCTGCAAGGGGAACGGAGTGACCTGCAATTAATTAAACAAACTGAACAGATCCCCCGAAAGAAAGTGAATGATGCCCTTTTTCCTGCTTCCACACCATTAGCTCTACGATCCCCTCACTACAGTGGAGCAGCTCATCTGCACAGCTCATGAAGCGAACACCTTCCAACATCTGGAATCCACACTTCCGTAAGCAGTCAAATGTAATCTTCTTAAGAAAACAAAAACGCACACGACATAAAAGGAATGCTTGGATGCATCCATCATCTAGATCTGACACTACCCTACGGTAAATCTCATACACATCACTATTTTTTGTATTTTATTATAACAGCAGCAGTACAACAGGCATTACATGCTGACCTGAACAGACCTTGTCTTTTGTTGCCACCCAGGCAAGGCTAAGATCCTAATGGTCACAACATGCTGTATCCAGGGCTGGTGGGAACCAACTCTTTTACCAAACCACATGCACAAAGGATTGTACTGCCGCTGGTCAGGAGGTGCACAGGCTGGCACTACAGACTGGAGGCAGGTACAGATAGAGACTGCAATAACAGAGCGACAGCACGGACACCAGCGGAGCTGCAGTGAGGACCTGTGGACAGGCAAACAACCTAAAAGCAGGGCAAACCCTGACCTTGGGGGAACAAAACTCAATCTCTGTGCAGAGATTATAATGCCCATTAAAAAAATAATAATATGAATACAACAAAAAATATAATAAAGGACACTGTATATTGGTTGTTATATTTAAAACACACAACAGCAGCATATAAGGTACTGTAGGAATGCACTGAGCCAAAGCGTAAATACACAGAAATAACCAGGGATATATCCCATTACGCACGTACACAGCAATGAGAAACCTAAGCTGGTCTAGCTGTGCAGTCTATCCAGTACACCTGCCTGTGCCAAGGCAACATTCCACGCATTCACATCAGCTACACACACAAATTACACAATACAAGCAGCTGCAAAGGCAGAAAGCCCTGAAATCACGCAGAATTACTGATCCTAACAGACAACAGCAGTGACCCCCAATCCCCCCCACCCTTGAGATTTTTAACCCACCCGCTTCTCTTTTCCTCCTTTCATCATCACATCTCAGGGGTCACGGGCCATTTCCAATCATCATCATCATCATCCTCGGACAGGAAAGGCTAGTTTTTATTTTCTCCCTGCCTCCTTCTCTTCTAAGGAGCTTCATTTAGGCTTGCAATGAAAGTGGTACAGTGTGCAGGCTACGCTCGTTATAGCCTTCAGCTGATAGGCTAAGGAGGATCATACCAAGGGGCTGCAGCAGCCTGCAAATCGCTGCCTAGCAACCAGCCTGAGCAGAGGAGGAGGAGGAGGAGATAGACAGAATGATACGCATTGCTGCTGTCAGAGGAGAGAGAGAGAGAGAGAGAGAGAGAGAGAGAACCAACCCTGGATTGCAGAGTCCCTAACAATATATTTCTTCACAATTCCACACTCCCTTGTTTCTAGTTTTTTGTTGCCTATTTTTCAACATGAAAAGCTAGGGTAAAAACACAAGAGATTCAGAGCAGTAACAGAAGAGTTATAACATAACCACTAGCAGACACTTTTGTGTAAATGGCAAATAGCTTGCCCCTTGCGAGACAGGTTCATTTGTTATGCGAATGCCTTCCCCAGCAGGTATTCTGAAATACATTAAAGCTTTACAGGTCTCATAGGAAAGTTATTTTTTTTAAACTGTATTAAAATGTATGTATGTATGTATGTACGTATCAATTTACATTTCAAATTTGATGGACGATGGCTGGATTAATATAGGAGTTAAAGAACAGCTGTATTTCAATCCAGGACGGTTTAGATCATTAAAGCAGAGTCCAAAGTCAATGTTCCCCTTCTCAAGTCCAATAGATTTGGCCTTGAGAAGGAAGGCAATAAACTGTTAGGCTGTGGAAAAGGAGAATATTGAAGAATTGGCACTGTATGTGTACTGCGTGATAAGCCACTACTTGCGAGCACCTCATGGGATTTCAATCGGACAGGAACGCATGAAAAAAATGTGTGTGTGCCCGCCTCTCACTTTCACAGGGTCTGGTAGTGATGAAACGAATGTATCCTTTAGGCTGATGGATGCCGCCCACTCATTTTCAGTAATGAACGGTTCTGGAATCTTCGGCTAGTGTGAAGAGGAAGGGGTTAACGGCTCACAGAAAGGTACAACCCCAGGATCCTGATTGGACAGCTAGCTCGGGGTTGATCATCAGTGACCTTTGCTTTCCAACGCTGCCTTAGCTCCCTCCCTGACTCTCCCTCCCCATGGCTAGATTGGATCATTTGATCCCCTTGCACACCAGTTATGCCAGTCAGCAAAATCATTCTTGCAAAGATTAGCAATACGTATATATATGCTGCAGTAAAGCTGGGCTTTTCATGGGAGTATTCAATAATATATCTGCTGCAAACCTACCAAACAAAACCAAAGACCTGCATTATAGAATGCTTAGACACCTCACATCCACATTCAGCTCAGCACAGTTTGTTCACTCTAAATCTAGAAATTTCACATCACCATAGAAACTAATAAGGATGACCTCAGTCTCTATGGATGCCCAATACAGTAAATCAGTTAATTACTGCATAATTACACAATATATTAGGTCACCAAAATATTATTTTCCGTTCCCAGTCACATTTCACCAGCTTTAATATTTTTAAATAGCAAAACCTCATGTAGTAAGGCTGAGCCAATCCCAGACACCGCTTGTTTGGTAACAGAGAGCGGTTTCTTTGATATTAGATATGATGCAAGTTCACAAGCGGCCAACTCCTGTCTGCTGTTTAATCCCCAAGGCCAGGAGGGTTCACCATCGGGGTGCTCCCTTCTAACCTACAGGCAAGGAGGGTTCACCATCGGGGTGCGCCCTTCTAACCTACAGGCAAGGAGGGTTCACCATCGGGGTGCTCCCTTCTAACCTACAGGCAAGGGGGGTTCACCATCGGGGTGCTCCCTTCTAACCTACAGGCTAGGAGGGTTCACCATCGGGGTGCTCCCTTCTAACCTACAGGCAAGGAGGGGGTTCCACTGGGGTTGTCACTTCTCTCTGACTCACTCACTGCTATGAATGAAACACAAAACACTTACTTTTGAACTTTGGGGTACTTCATCTCTGAAATGGCATTTGTGGCTTCAATCTGTTTCTCCTTTAAGTGCTGTGGCCACATGTTGTCCACCCAGTCGACCAAATCAACCTGAAACGTTAACAGCATTTACGAGTGAATTATTATTATTATTATTATTTTTATTACAGCATTGTTACACTGGCTGTAGGTGAAATGAGTTCTCATTAGTTCCTGGGATGGACAGCAAGCAAGCTGCTCAAATTCTCCTCTATTAAATGGACTCCCTCCACACTGTTGGTGGTGCTTTCAGAATGAGTTATTTTAATACCAAACTGTATTAATATAAATCAACGCTGGCTTGCAAAACAATCAAATAAAAAGGTAATGGCGCAGTTTCACGCACACAAGCCCCCCGTTCCCATCCCCTCTGTCAGTGCTGTGAAGGAGAACGTGGCTCACCACAATGGGCCGCTTGATCAGGTTCTCCAGTTTAGTGTGGCTGAACTCCAGGCTGATGACATTGAAGAGCCGGTCTCTCTCAGCCTCGGGGGTCTCGTAATATCTGACGAACTGCGCCATGCTCATCTCCGTCCCCTTCTGGGTGCTGACGTCCATCACGTCCACCGCTCGACGGCTTCCTGCAACAAGATCAAGCTGTGTCTCTGCTCATGAACCCCGAGCACAAGCCCGGCAGCGACGCACACACATCTCTCAGATCCGAGCACAGCCCTGCCACTGTTCAATCAGGACCATCATTCACAGTGAAATGAAGTGCTTATCTTCCTGGTATTACTCCAAAGGGAGAAACTTGGTATGGGTATGAAATATCAGAGACTGTAACGAATATGTTCTTTCTTCTTATTTAATTCACATTGTACATCTGGTTTAAGTCAATCCTAAGGCACGATAACCAAGCATGAACAAGAATCATACAATAGTTAAGATAACATTTCAATTGACTGTAATAACAAGTGGTGTTGGTGGATTGGTATTTCTTATAAGAGTTTACTGTAAATCCACAAGGGGGCGATAGAGTGACATTAAATGAAGCAGAGGGAAGACTATTCAAACAGGATGTGTGTGGCGTGGGGGGGGGGAAACACTGCAACTTTCATGAAGCAAAATGTAACAGTTTTAGACAAAGTCTTTGGAAACAAACAAACAAAAGAAATATGGAGAAATGTACTCCAAAGTGTCCTCCTTCATTAGTACACCCTGTACCAGACACCAGTGCTCTTTGAATTTCCACAGCCACCTCTGTTCAAAGAGATTCCTGAGGCACTCTCTACACTAGCTGCTGTCATTTCCACTGCCAGATCTCCAGGGCACATCAACAATTCCTCTAGCCTGGTACGGACTGGCCTCAGCTGTTCATCTCCAGTTACTGGCTTCACAGAGCAGTTTGAAGTGTCCTTGTCCGATCACAGCGATAAATAGATTCCATTTTTACGAAGACACAGACCTTCATGAACGCTAGAATGAATGCCTCTCCACAAACTGATCTTCCAGGCAGCACATTCACAGCGCGACCTGCAGCGGTGTGCGGTTCTGTCTTGTCCTGACAAACATTTGCAAAAATGTCATTCAGCTGGTTTCACAAACCCGGATGAGCAACGATCTGGGTGTAGCTTCTCCTACCGTGCAGAAATGGATTGGATTTCTTTTTTAAACCATCTCCCGAGCACAGTTTAAACAAACAGTCAGCCAACAGCCCTGACGTCCATGCATGTGTTAGACATCACGTGCACTCCCACAGATGAACGAAGACAGAACTATGGAACTGAACCAACACGTTGAACGGAGAGAAAACCCAACCCATTGCTTGGTAGATCTTTCAAAACAGGAACAGCCCGCTTTTTGCAGAACACTCTAAAACTGCCCAAGAACTTTAACAATTTCTAACAAACACACAGAATGTGATTTCATACTTATGTCATGTAGTACTAAAGCAGCACCAACTAAAGCAGACTGTGGACAGTATCCCTTTAACACAACAACAAAAATTAAAAAAATAAACTTAAACCAAGAACCTTGGTTGTATATACTGTATATATATACACACACACAACCTGGTAGCATGCCAGATACTCTGCAGTGGTGCTTTGGCATGGGGCTGACCTGTGATCTGTGCGGAGGGGGCTGTCCCCCCGGGAATGCTGGGTGTGTGGGAGAGTTGACAGGTGTGCACACTCTGTGAGCATGCAAGGAGGAAGCCGAGACACAGCAGAGAAAACTAAAGAAGCAACTTCACATGCTCTCTAAGCAGACAGCTGTTAGGAACAAGGGAAATGACATTGCTCGATGTGGGAGAAGCACAGTAAAACCATGGGAAAAGCATGGGAAAACGCCACCATAAGCATGGGGAAATCATGTTAAATTCAAGAAATGCAATGTTTAGTAAAGCTGTTTAGAGTCTATTACAGGTAATGAATAACATGGCTTAACTGGACGCAGCAGTAGATGCAAGAGCGTTTAGATTTAGCAGGTCAGTCAGAAAACTGAACCTTGATTGAATGAAAATTATAAGGGCTGCACTTGATGGCACAGGGATGGAAATCAGACTCATTGCATAGCAGTTTGATCCATTCCTGGTTTTACTTCAAGTTTGTTACCTAAACACTGTGGCTTAACAAGCTCATATTAAAACCTGGAAGGCGTGAAACTGCTATGCAATAGCAGTCTTATTTCCATCCCTGTCTGCTATCTAAAAATTGCTTAACCATTTCTGTCCAATTCACTTTTTACACAAAGCAGGATGCATAACAACATGGCTACAAATTACGAAAAATGTTTGTGTTGCGTCAGATGTTTACGCACTCATCTCAACCCCAATGAATGATCCAGTGCGTTCAAATATCTTTCACTGTTACCACAGTAACAGTAATAAAGAAATTAGCCAGCACCAGCTGTAGCTTTGATTCTATAAATACTTTAGAATCGACACAGTCCCTGGGACGTCTTAGCTGTGTGTGGGATCAATAAAGACTCTGCTGGTTTACAGTTCTGTGACTCACTGACCTGGGAAGACCTTGGTATTGTGTGAGGTTCAGTACAATAGGGGAAGGCAACCTAGTCTCATCCAACGCAGGTCTTTTTTCCAACCGTGTCCTGAATTAACCTCCAGGTCTTCAAGAACTTCATCTAATAATTACGCCAATTAAAGCAAAACGGACACAGCCCTCTGGAGCTCAAGTTGTCCAGTCCTGGTCTAGACTGGTTTGCAACAGGCTGGGATGGTTAGTGTGAAAGTAGAAGTGTAAATAGTATTACTATGGGGATGTAGCCTGACCAGGGTGTCATAAAGCCCACATACACAGAGGAGCATGTTTTACACACGCACCGTAGTTCATTATGAATCCTGTCAAGCTGTTTATGGCTCTTTTTTCAAAACCATGCAAAATTACACAACCCTCTCGTCTACATCACCAGGTAAAAACGCATACGACGCCACTGTGGATTTCCAAGTATAAAAACCGAAATGCCAGCCTAGCAAGACAATCTCATACGCTGGCCTGAAATTAAAATCCATTTGAAACTGCTGCTCCTAAAATAATGGTGGTGATTAAGCCAACTGAACCCACGCCTTCCTGTTACCCTCATAGGCCATGTGAATTGTGAATATGACAGAAACAGTTGCTGAATGCTGCAGAAAGGCAGTCTCTACTCTACCACCCAGATAGCCAGCCCTGACAGCTTGTTTAGGCAGCTCCAAGAACACTGACGTCACTGGTGCAGGGACTGTCCACTAAACAATGATTAACAAGCTCTCTTTTGCTTGTCTATGAATAAATAAGACACTTTAAAAAAGGCACACTTTACATTGTCTGTTTTATTTTCCATAATTCCATTTCTTAACTGTTCCTAATCTGTGGAAATACTGAATTGTTTTGGTTTAGATCATTATTTACCATGCTTACAAAGTATTCCAGTAATCTGCAAAAGAATCATCAAAGCAGATTGAGAGGAAGTGATTAGGGTTATGCCATGTACAAGAGAGCATTGTGCACTGAAACATGTGCAACGCCAATATGCATCCCCGCAATCTGCAAGGACTGATCACTTCTTATTTCTTCTTGCTTGCTTTTTTGGTATCTGGGAGTTTCCCTTATTTTCCTCTTTCTAAAGCACTATTGACAAAAAACAAAACAAAAGCACCACTATGAAATGAGGTGAAGTAACTTTGAGAAGTGGACCCACGATAAGAAATCCCATTGATAGTTATGCAATAAGCCTCTGAACAGCTGACATGTACTTAAATGGAAATATTACTCACTATGCAAAATGACTTTTTACTGTAGCTAATTTTCCCCCCACTTCCCCACAAAAACAAAAGTAAAAATATCAGTTTAACAGCCTTGCATGATTAGTGGTTTATATCATTAACACCTGAAAATCAGTGTGGGTTTTCTCTAAACTTGGGAAAGATGTGAAATCACGTCATACAGGAAGACCTACTTTTAAGTCTCCATAGGCTTGCATCTCAAAGCCATGTTCTATTCTGACTGCTAATCGCACACTCCCAACATCATGCATGTCTGTTTTCAACACAGTGGCAAAGACTGCAGGCTTTCCTTGCTGTAGATACAGTGTGATTACATGCCCCAGACAGTCTTGACTTCACAGTGTATAGACTAACAGGAAGGAGGACTCAAGAAGAGGGAACTTTTTATTCCTGAGCGACTTCTAAAACAGCGGCTTTGACATCTCAGCTGGAACGACAGACACCAGGAAGGGCTGTTTAGTAAATAACTTCAAAAGGCATTCCAACCTTTATTGATCTTTATTTATTTAGAACGCCCTTTCATAGATGTCTGTAATCAGTTTACACCCTGCTTTTTCAGTATACAGAATCAGTTGCACGCACACACACAAACCATTATCTGTCTAAATGGCTGTCAGCTAAATTTACTTTCCTCATTTCAAGTCAATAAAACAATTGTAATGGTAAACATTTACTTTAGTCCAAGATTATGTATTATATATAAAATGCATTTAGACAAAGACCTAGCAGTTTTGTATTAAAAACACGCCTACCAGCAAAGAAAAAAACATTATACTGTAAGACTGGGCTTTTCTTCAAATTTTTGCGACCGGAAATTTGTGTTGCAGCCAGGGCCTGAAGTTTTCCACACTGTAAAATGTTTGTTTGAAGCACTTCACCACAAAAAAAAGCTGTAATCACCCAGAAACACAAGCATGCCGTTTCCCTTTGAGCTTCCTCTTGCAAACAGCAACCTGCCACCGCCTACTCTCTCTATAGTCAATCAAAAGACGTGCTGCATTTATCCTGACGCTTTCTCCGCCTTACGAGGTCTATGAACTGGGATGCACTGCAAGAGGCAGGTGCAGCATGGTGCACACAGAACAGGTGTGGTGTGCCGAGGATGAAGAGGTATGATGTAGGGGCCAGGGACATGATTCAATACAAAAAAAAAAAAAAAAGACCACAGACCAAACTACCTCCCACCAACATGTGTAGGTTAGTCTTCAGCTCTGCTTTGAAGTCTGTGTTTTTCATATCCTCTGCACAGTTTCCTCCACCCCATCATATACAGCAGATCGTTTCAACGGACTGCAGTAATGCCAGTAATGACAAAAACCCCAAAGAACGGGTGATCTTCCTGTCAGTATTAACAAAGGCAGAAGCAAAGTGGGCTGAACAGAATGCACAAAATGTTCTTGAGGAAAATGATGGACTGTCTCCCTGCATTTTGTTTTCATCAACATACTGCCTTCCCCAAGCAATTCAGGATAGGAACGAGCACAGCAACTGGGATTGTAATTGAACCACTGTACAATCAACTGGTGGAAACAGCAGGGTAATAAAATAATGGCATTCTAAATCCCCCCCCCCCCCAGACTTTCACCTTGCACTATCTTTCATAAAACCTCCCATGGCTGGACTCCAGTGAAAGACAGTTATTTGAAGTACAATGGCTTTGTGTTTGTCTGCCTCCTTAACTGATCGGACGTCAAAGGCCTTGACACTCCAGTTGTTTGCTAAGCCTGGAATAGCAGTAGCCAGGCTAGAAAAATCACCTGGGAACAAAGGGTATGTCGAGTTTGGGTTCATGGCGAGGTAACCTACACGATCAACAGCGTGTGTAAAATGAGTCAGATTACAGCACTTACCTACTAGTCCTTTAACTTCACTGACGTTAAAGTCACTGTCTGGCATACTGCAGAAAGAAAACAAAAAATCACAAGTGAGTTCAATCTGTAGCACAGACACGTGTTTTACATGCACCTGCCTCTGTTCCAATCCAGACTTATTTTAACTGCTTTATATAACAAATAAAATGATTTCTGTAATACACATTGCCTGCATGTAGTTTTACAATGAAATCTCAGGTCTTCCTGCAAGTCTTTCTTTTTTAGTCAGTGGTAGCAATAGCTGTTACTTATTTAGTCATCACAATAGCAGTAAAAGGTACAATCCATTAAATCTAAGAATTTCTGTTCTTTAGGCTGTCACACAACTCATAACCGTTATTCAGCTTCAAAAGAAATATTGACTGATTCATAACTCCTGTTCCAAATTCATTTAACCAGCGTTTTGCTTGTTTATATATATATATATATATATATATATATAATCAGCTGTAACTTACTTTATCCCCAGTCCATCTTTGGCTTTAAATATGAGAGGAACCCGGAGTGCTTCCCTTTGCACGTAACCATAGGTAAAATCTGCGTAATACACAGTGAATACCAAGTGAGATCACTTTACATTAAAATGCACATACATAGTCTAGAACGGCATTCGATTACACATACACGTGGGATATAACTCCAGTTGCGACCGCATGTACGTGTTTTTGTTTAAATAGTGATATTTAAAAATCGATAACTTAGCCAGGTATACTGAATCCATACATACTAGCACAATAATAAACATGCTATACTCTACAGCACACACGATCATAGCATGCTAACTGTAGGTTTATGTGCACAGTTGTATCATGTTTCATTTGTGACGTGTTGTGTGTGTGTGTTTATTTGTTACACATCTAAAGCAGCCACCAAATTCCTGCACTTGCAGGATCCCCGGAGTCTGTAAAATACTGATCGGTCCACTTGATGCCACGTCACCTGCTGTACAGAAACGCAGGCGGGAAATATAAACATGGAACAGGATTTGACCATCTGAGGTTCTGCACTTCTTTATTTGTGAATGAAACAGAGTAATGCACGCTTACCTTTTCCTTCCATCGACATCACATAGCTGGCGTTGTAAGATTCGCTTCTAAGCTTCTCTTCCAAATTAAAACTTCGGATGTTTGCGATCTCCTCCACATCAGAGAGGTCTTCGTTTTCGTCGTACATTCTCCTACTGATGGTGCGCTATTTGTGTGTGTGTAAACATTCAATAAATAAAAAAGAAATAGATAATAAAAGTCGAGGATATATATCTCAAACAAAACATATTGGTGGATAAAAATATAATCTGCACCACGTAATTTATTTATTTATTTATTTATTTATTTATTTATTTATTTATTTATTTATTTATTGACATAGGTGATGGAGAAGAGGCCAAGAAATTGAACTGTGTTGCCGCTCTCCTCGCGCAACACATATATAAATATACACATTTAAAAAAAAAAAAAAGCGAAAAGTTTACTTATTTTTTTTATTTAATATACAGTTTCAGAATCGTATAACTTAAAGTAGACTATGTGGGATAAACACAACCATGTATACGGTAATAGTTTATATATTAAAAAAAAAACACACACACAACACACACACAGACACACAACAACAACAATAATAATTTCACTTATTAACTTAAAACTTGGTTTCCGTTTCACACAAAGGATCCGTAAACACAGGCGGTAGTACCTCCTTGAACTGTTATTGCAGTGCAATTGCATTTATCGTCTGCATAATTCGTGTATATTCCATAGTTATTAATGAGAGTACAGATTCGTGTTTAATAATAACACAATAACATTGTTTTATAGAAAAAGTAGGGCGCTATTACGTAAAACATAGACGAACAAACAGCTCCAGGATAATTTAAACACTCTCGTGCTGGAAGCTCAAATTATTCTGTTAATGTAATTAATTAACCAAAACCAGAGTAATAAAAAAGGTGTTTTACTGAACATGACCCTAGGCCCATTAATAAGCCTGAATAAAAAAGCATGCAACGATTCATCGGTGGTATAAATGTTTTCCGACTCATTATTTACGTCCAACAGCTGAGGCTAGAACGACCCCACAGACCTAACTGGAGCGCATCAACAACAAGGCTGTATCTGCAGCTCCAGTTTAAAATGAGGGATGCATTTCACCATTCAAATAAAGAAGTGCCGCGGCAGATGCTACTTAAATACTGTATAACATTGCAAAAATGCCCTACACACATCCTCTGAAATGGCTGATAAATATCCGTATCGTTGTGCAACAAATACTCCTTCCGGTCTTCGTTTTTAAAAAAACATATCACACATTGAAAATAATGTTTCCGATACCAAAAGGCTTCTAAATAGATTTCTTTTTTCCTCGCAGTAGCTTTCTATTCAGGCTGTAAAACGATAGGGTAAAACTACACACCAGTCTGCGTCCAGATTCTGCATGCGCCTCCATTTTTTTGGAGCTTTCGCCAGTTTTACCAATTTAGCCCTTCATTTTGTCGAAACTGTACCATTTAAAGTTTGAAAACACTTTGCCTTCCGATGCCAAACTAAGTAGGAACCATTTTTGTATAGTATTGCCGGTGACGTCACGATCGAGAGAATCAAAACATTGCTGAGAACGTCATGCGTCATCTTATTCAGAACTTCAGGCGCGATGCAACACCCCCACGTTCTTTTGAAACAAAGTTCCAAACAGCGCGATAGTCATTTTTCTTGGTGTTCAGACTCAATTTCAATAAAAAATGACGCCTTGCATTTTTTTTTTCATTTTTTTTTTAATGAGGTGGTCACGAGTCTGCAATAAGCATGCACGCACGCGCTGCAGCTGATTTATAATATGTTGACCGGTCCGATGTACTAGTATGTATGTATGTATGTATGTATGTGTGTATGTATGTATGTATGTATGTGGCTTTCTGAAATCCCATTACACTCACACGCCTCTCAAAAGCAAGCAGGGGATGGATGGATGGATTTTGCCGGGCATTCCAACATGTCTAAGGCACATTTTTCACCGGCCGCATGCAGAGTGTCATTGCAGAGCTGAATGAGAAGGAAATGGTGGTCGTTTTGTGTTTTTGTTTTTTTTTTTAAGGGAGGGGAGATTAATTCACAAGGTTGTATTTTTTAAAGCGCGTGCTGGCAGATGAAAAAAGTGTATTGTCAAACGTATTGTTGCGTGTGAATGTAGCACTGCTTTTGATATATCGCGGTACTGTGGTGTGCAACAGTGCTGGTGCAATGTGGCACTGTAGCATCCTGTTTGCGAGAAGCAGGTGATCGGGGTAATGCATTGTAACTAACGACATGTATGTATGTATGTGGGTCAGTCTTACTTCCGAGTCGTAGAGCCGCAAACAGACAAACAGCGTTAAGAAATGGGCTTCAGCTCCGGTGACAGTAAACACGGCTCTTATCCTGGTTTGGGCAGCTTGCATTGTGATTCTCTCAATAAACCTGTTGGTTGGTAGCCACCGAACTTGGGCTCGAGACTGGCGTTCAACACGTGATGGAGTCTGCTCACTCTACACCACCAGTTTAAATATGAGATCCGTAACAGCGTGGGAGCTGCTACAGTGTATATGCAAAATTAGAGGTTTGGTCTTAATGCGACATCTAAACGGTGGCGGTATTTAGATCGACCCCCTGGAACAGACGAAATAATTTTAGAGCTCACACAAGCATGATTCTGCCTCTTGTGAATGGCCTCTTCGACGTTGATTATATTAACCAATATAGTAAATCAAAGGTCCACGTGATAATACAATAACGACCTCAGTATCTGTTGTTTATTATCCCATTTCATTATTAAAGGGATACATTTTCTCATTAGTTATTTTTACCTTTAGACAGGTCGATCTTGCAGAAAAGCAGATGCCGTCTATGATATTAGAGGAGGGGCATATGCAAATCTATTTCTGAGGCTTGTTGAAGACGCTTTGCTGTAACAGCCAATGATATCTCCTATTCACTAGCGAGCACACACCCCAAACACCACCAAGTTCAGAGTGTGAAATCATGATGAGGTGACAATCTCGCACAAGGCGGGGTGTACTGTTACCGATGCATCGCATAGGCTTGTGGGTATCACAGGGTGCAGTTTCCTGCGTAAAGGGGGTGTTTGAAAGACAGCGAGAAGTTCCGACTGAAGCACACACTGCATACCGTTGCAAGCTCGTTGGCGCGGGACTAGCGGCTGTGTTGTCGTCGGTCCAGGATTTTGCATTGCACAGGCTCATGAGTCCGGATCGGCAGCGCGATCCAGCCAGCTCTTCCAAAGGGAAGATCTGTTTATAATCGGAGTGGATCTTGTTGAAGCGAGCAGTAGCAGCAGCAGCCCTCTCTCCCCACCACGCTTAATGAGTCTTGACGAGCACTCGTTGCAGACTCTGTCCTGGAGGAAGCTCTATTTGAGCAGAGCCAAGCTCAAAGCTTCAAGCAGGACGTCAGCTCTTCTCTCGGGTTTCGCAATGGTGAGTAGTGGAGACTAATATTTTGGGACAGGAGTCCTGGGTGACTAGTAGGGTGAGTTACACTTTTAAAGTGACAGGCGAGAGCTTTCGTGATTCACAAATATGTAGCAATACCGTCCCTGAAGGTAAACGCACAATGCTAAATTCTGCTGTATTTAAAATGAGCTTTACGTGTTTTAAGTGTAGGATTGTGTGAAAGACGAAACAATGAAACCAATTGTCTAATGCATTGGACTATGCACTGTTTATTTATTTATGTCGTGTCACATAACATACTGTAAATGTGCTAGTAGTTTATAATGCCTTTGGTCCGACCTTTGCAAAAAGTTATTTCAACCAGAACGTCATAAAACCTTGGTTGGTGTAATTGCCTGGATTCTAAATTATGGGGTATAGTCTTTGCTAGATGTTTTGCTTGAATGAAATTATCTCTGGGGTCTGCCATATAGTGGAGATGTAATTTAACAGACTGGGTATATACTGCAAGTCCTATGGTGTTCTTGCAAATTTATTAGCTATATGTTGTGACTGTCAATTATGAAAAAATGGTTCTGTATAGATCAGCAAATCACCTGCAAAAGCTGCCTAGATCTCTTCAGAATATGTAACCCCATTGTTCACCTTAATTTGACCCAGTTTATAGACATTTGTTAAGCTATTGAACTTACTGTAAATGTGTTTCAAATGGTTACTGTTTAACAATGCAGGGATCCAGCTGCCAACATTTGATGAAACTTTGCATGTGCAAATTGAGAAACCCTGACAGCTGCCACATAGGCTCACGAGTGGAAACAGGAACATTGTGCAGAATGAAGATAATTCGAATGGAGCCGTACAGAACGGTTGCAAGCAGCATGCAGAGCTGTAGTCAAGCTCCAGATATTTATTGGCTTTTGATTTTTCACATTTTGGTGGCGGTGAAGTGCAAAGGCACCTGTTCTAAAATCACTGCAGTTCAGCTACCAAGTTTCAGCTTTTTATTTTAATATTGTAAAGGATGGGCTGTGCAGCTTGCTATTTCAGAGGGGAACTCGCTGTACTTTCACACATAATGAAATCCGCATGAAACCCTATGAGACCCGAGATCTGTGATCTCCTTGGAATCCTTCAGTATCTTTCTGCATTTTGCACATCGCCCTTTCAAAACACCATCTTCAAAAAAATAACCCTGCAGATGTAGTCCCTAGTGCACACAGTCGTATCTCCTGCATACTTGATTGCTATTAGAGAAGCTCTTGCACTAACAAGACTCAAAGGCATCGGTTCTGTTGAAATCTTTGCACCAGTGCTGAGGATGTCTTGTCTGTTTATTTGATGTTTAGCGACAGAATTGTAAAATGCCAAAATTATAACTGGGGTTTAATCTACTCCCCTGTGCATCTTTTAAGCTCACAGGGATGTTGTTGTATTAAACACGTAGGTCTACCTTCCTGTGTATTTTCCCTGCAGTTGCAGTAATGCAGCAGTGTGCCTGTTATCTGCCTTAAAGTGACAGTGTCCCACATGCAGTAAACGGTCAGTTTTACACTACAGCGTAACTCCTGGGAGACGGTTTACTACTGTTATGTAGTTTGGCTTCCTGCTACTGTCTGTAGGAAGCTGTAAAAAGCTCTATTTTGTCAAGCTCTAATAGCCCAGAAAGCAAAAACATAACACAGAACCAAAAAGTAATCAAGAACATGTTGTTCTGTTTGTCCCTGATGATGTGTTTGTATTCTGCTGATACATGGTTAGATTCCCACCTGGGTGTCCAACACTGAAGCTGCCTCCTGCTCTTTTCATCCCCTGCAGCAGATGTGTGTCCCTGGCCACATCTGGAAATGCTACACATGCATGTTTTATTGCTATACCTTGAGCAAAAGTGGCATCATTTGCAGAAGGGCATCGGAATCCAGGCTATTGTGATGTCTTTTCTGCATCCAACTTCAGAAGAGCTCCCCAAGAAGTCTTGCCCTAATTAACCTTCATTGGCTAGGGTGGGATGAATTTAAAAAATAATTGCAATATCGATCTAGTGGTTGAGACCAAACAGATTCACAAACCCACAACGTGAATTTATAAAGTAATCATAAATAATAGAATTAAAAGCCTGAGGGACAAAGGATCTGCACTCTCTTTACTAACAGCCAAGTTGACTTTAATTATAAACAACAGACACTGTTAAATCTAGAATAAATAACACCAGAGTGTAAGTACAGTAGGTTCTGATGACAGCACAGACTATGCTGGGATATGATGAAAAATCAGTAAATACACTGGTGTCTGGTTTTATAGTTCAGTTTGCACATTCCATTGGCACATTCTAGGCATTCTTACTCCTCTGCAACACTAGACTATGTTATATATATTCTTGTTATTCATTTAGCATATCGGCAGCATTGTTATTGTTAGGGCTTGGCTAGCATGGTTTACATGAGGTCTTTACAAACTTTCTTTTAAACTAAATTTAGCAATAAATCTTAACTTACAAATAATCTCCTTCTCATTAGTTTCCAATTACATGCTTTTTTTGAAATTAGACGGGTTATCCATCACTGTGCAAGGTTGAATAATTTTTTCATTATAAAATTGGAACAGAGGGCTGCACAATTACAGTACATTTTGTAAATAAATAAAAAAATGCATGCCAGTTTAATCATCACTACGCTTTCCCTTGAGTGTGACAGGCTGTGTGTGTGTGTGTGGCGTATTTGTGTAACAATTAAATAGTATTGCCAAACATTCATCTGTAAAATCTCTTGGCATGCACCCCTTTCTCGTGTTTATACACCAAATACTATTCTTCTGCTGGAACAGAACTGCATGTTAATGGCATCATTTTCTTCATATTTCATGCTTCTTTTCAGCCGAAACATGAGAAAATGATAATTTCCTGCGATTTTAATCTGCCAATTATACCATCAGCGGTGGGTCCCAAAGTGACCTCAGTTTAACAGTTCAACTCAAATATAACTCTGTTCATTTGTTACATCCAGAAATGGTAATTGTAAACCCCCTGAAGGAAATGGTGGCTGATATGAATACTAAACCTCACATACTCTGCCTGGGTTTGCAAATATGTGAGGACTGGTTTCAACTTGCAACTGCACTCGATATCGCTGCTTCCTGGAATCTTGTTTTCTATCAGCTTAACATCACGAGTGACGAAAAATGAGCAAATAGCTTCCTGCAGCAAAGTATTATTTATAAAGGACTGTTGTTTAGGCATTTGCTTTGTCCGGTACGGCAGATCTAGACTATTTTTCACAATGTACAACCAGTAAACCAGCGAAACGTCACAATACAGTGCCAGCAACAGTAGGCGCCTGTTTTTTTTTTCAAATTCAGCTGGTAAACTAAATAGATCTGGATTCTTGGTTTCACTGTGAAGACAAAACAGTTGCATAAAAATGTCATAATTTAAAATAAAGAAATGCGATGGATTTGACATAATCTACAGTAGCAGAAATAATAGTGCTGTATACAGGTAGCACTGCTACTGGGGCATGTATATACAATATTCAGGAACTGTCAAGCACAGTGGCATTTTATGCTGACTTTCCAGTTTATCTTGGAAAAAACTTTTTCAGTTTGTCTATCAGTTTTGTTTTTTAGTTATGTCTAGTACGCACCGCTTTGTCAATAAGTCCCACTTTGTTGCATCCGTAATTAGCCAAATGTAGGACTGCCAGTCTCCTATGAAACAGAAACACTTCTACTACTGCTAAAGTCTTCCAGCATAAAGCCTAACAGTAAGATTCTGATTTAATTCAAATTGAGAACCCAGCAGAATAAACACTGACAGGACTATGTCAATCATAATGCCAGCGTTTGTGTGCCCTGCCGGAGATCTGTATGTAGTGAACTAGACAGATTCTGATGAAACTTGCTAAGGACTTTCTTTAGTTATTGAGTGTTTCATAATCTGGGGGGATATTGAGATGCCCAGCCTGTGGGATTTACATATAATACATTATGGCTGTAACATCATAGAATGCTCTCTTAATGCACAGAAAAAATGTGAATATAACGGGAGAGTAAGGGGGTACCCATCTCTGGTGTTTCCAGTTTTTATATATTCACTGGTGCACACGATTATTTGCATTTGCTGAAAACATATACCCACATGTGTGTGGTTTATTATTAATAATTTTACAAGTTGTCTTTTTCTTTTAATCTGTAGGTGGCTATGGTAGAAGTTCAACTTGAACCGACCCATGACTACCCCCCTGGCCTGCTGATTGCCTTCAGTGCTTGCACCACAGTGCTGGTCGCAGTACACCTCTTCGCTCTCATGATCAGCACCTGCATTCTTCCAAACATCGAGGCCGTCAGCAATGTGCACAACCTGAACTCTGTGAAGGAGTCTCCCCACGAGCGCATGCACATGCATATCGAGCTGGCATGGGCCTTCTCCACCGTCATCGGAACCTTGCTGTTCCTAGCTGAAGTGGTTCTGCTGTGCTGGGTCAAGTTTCTCCCAGTTAAGAAGCACCCAGTCGACCTCTCTTCCAACAGCACCAGTAGTAAAATCACCCCCGGGGAAGCAGCCGCTATTGCCTCCACTACCATCATGGTGCCGTTTGGATTAGTTTTTATTGTGTTCGCAGTGCATTTTTACAGATCACTTGTCAGTCACAAAACAGACAGGCAGTTCCAGGAACTGGAGGAACTTTCAAATTTCGCAAGACTCCAGAATCAGCTTGACCACAGAGGTCAAACAGAGGATGTGCCAATGCAGTCTCCCAGCAGTCATTATCCATAAAAAAAACAACACTTAAATGCTGTAATTGTTTATGAGCCATTGTGAAGACTTTCATCTAATAAGAATTGTTCTTCATGCATGGACAGGCTCTTCTGTTTATATAAAATAAATGAATCCAATTTTATTTGATAGAATAAAAGAAAACGTTTACTGTATTTTTTTTTGTTTGCGGCTGTTTTCAGTTGATTTTGAATTATTGAGTTTTGTATCTTTTGAAATCAGCAAGAACAAAAACAATTGTGATTACTGCATGCATTTTCATAACGTTTGGATTGTTTGAATCTGTACAATATTGTTTTCAGAGCTTTTTACTCCAGTATGGAATATGTTATGTTGAGCATTCGGCTGAGGTTTATTTGATGTTTAAAACATGATGTTCATTTAAACATGTGCCTGTGAAAGTAGACTGGGTGGCTGTCCAGGTTTTAATCTCACTTTTCTTACAAAACAGAAATGTTGACAATTGTAATACATTTTGGGTAGTCTTAAATGTTTTCTAACCAAAAAAAAAGTGTAAAGTATGAGTGTGATGTAACTTGCAACTGCATCATTAAATTATTGATAACTTGCCAAAAGGAAACCAGCATAAGAAGGCTGATATTTAAATGTATGACTTGCAAGTCTGTTTTTATTCAAGTTTCTGCTACTGTCGCAGATAAACCCTCACTATTCTAGTACATGCATTTTAACAATTATTCCTCGCTGGGGTTATTATTTGTTTATTTAGCAGACACCTTTATCCAAGGCGACTTACAGAGGCTAGGGTGTGTTAACTGTGCATCAGCTGCAGAGTCACTTACAACTACATCTCACCAGAAAGACGGAGCACAAGGAGGTTAAGTGACTTGCTCAGGGTCACACAATGAGTCAGTGGCTGAGGTGGGATTTGAACTGGGGACCTCCTGGTTACAAGCCCTTTTCTTTAACCACTGGACCACACAGCATGGTTTTGAAGATGCTTTTAGGTCTGGTATTGTACATACATATCTTTTTTTGTTGCTGTGTTAGTTTTGTTTAGGTGGAGCCATCCTTCTGAGAATGACGTTAGGAAAAATAGGAGGCACAGCCATAACTCTTATAACCAGTTCTGTGGTTCAATAGGTTGCACATCTTTAAAGGCTCATTTAATCCAGACAGTTTTGTAAATGTTGAGCAAATACATTATAACACAAACCACACCCTATGATATAAATCCCAGTAGAAAATGTGGCTGAACAAGGTTTGAAAAAGTTTGTCTTGAGGGAGGGAAATGTGCTAATTACTGCAAGGGTTGAACATGTGGTTAAAGCTGCACGAAGAATATTTTCCAGAGTATGTATTTACATCATACCACAATAGTCCTGCTGACACTACAACATAGTTAAGAATAAGGAACAGTACACTGTGTAATGCATGACCCTACTTTTTGTTACCATGTTTACTGGAAGGGAAGCAAGATGCAATATGAACAGGCTGCAGGTGTGCATTTTTAAGTTGCCTTCTCTAGCAAAGGTAGGTCTGCTGAGTTGGTTAAAAAAAAATAAAGAATCAGTCCTCCTCAATGGGAAGCGTCGCTCGAGCGTCCTTTAAAACAGCTTCAGGGTCTAACAGGTGTATCTTTGGAAGAAAAGAAGTGAATCCAGTTAAGCAACAAAAAACCTCTAAAGAAAAAGCATAAAAATAAATGTGTCTGAATTATTTAATAACCTATAAAGGCCACTTTTTGATGTTGCTGTAAGCTGGTTTCACTGCAATCATTTTTGCTGGGGTGTGTGATCTATTGAAGTTATCTGGCTTAAAAACACATCAATCAGGACTCCCTTGAACTCGCCATGGGGAAAACAGATCCAAATTAAGTACGTAATTCATTTCAATTGTATGTGGTATGTTTGTTTTCCGTTTCTAAAAAAGAACCCTCTTTCTTTGTGTTTAGAAAATAATAATAGTGCTGCTCCTTGGCTTCCTCGATTAAAACAAGAAGTAATTTATCTTAACCTACCAGTGTACTACATTGTGTTGATTAGATGAAAAGGCAAAGCATAAGAAACTCAAGGACACAATTCTCTGCTAATGTTCAAATAACATGCGTAGATGATCGTCTTCTTTCCAAAACTGATGGAAAGTTCTTTCTGTTTCCTGTTTTTAAAACTTAAAAAAAAAAGGGCGAGACCAGGCATTCTCTTGATGAGAACAGATGAAGTGAATAAACACGACAAGAATGCGCTGTCACCCTTGAGGTTACTGGAGGTCCCCGTCTGATGTCATTGTTTTTATGTTCTCAGAGAATATTTTGTGTCTGATGTAGTTTTATTTTCCTTTTTGATCTAATTTCTGCTCTGGAAGGTAAGTGGCTCATTCAACCCCCTTGGCAATCTACAGAAAAGACTTCCTTCATGACTCCAACAGGTGACTCTACACGTCTTGTGCTAAATTAGAATCAAGATAACAACAATTTGAATAGCTTTGTTTTTCAAGAAAACTTTCCTTGTTACGTACAGTATTTTTATACAGACTGTGATGTATTTGCAAAGCGTGCGTGTGTAAACAGTGAGGGAAATAAGCAGTTGTGGTGGTACTGCTGTTTATGGTTTAAATATTAATTTTGCTTGACTAGTTAATGAACTGAAGCAACTAGGAATACTTGCCAAACAGTAAAACCACCCATCCGGGAGCAATCACTGTTGAATAAAAAACTGAAACCAAGTGATGGTACAGTGCCTTGAACTATAAATGTCTTTATTTCAATCGTACAGCAGTTATTTAACTGACTGGTTATTGAAATGGAGTTTATTAAATATACTTCTCACTATAATTTGTAAGCACATTAACTATCTGTGTACTATGAAAATACTGTCCATACCTTTGGGATTGGATAAACTGGAGCTGCTGGAGCCCCTTCTCTTCCAAAGTCGCTCATTTTTCCACACTTTGTGATGTTCTCTACCCACACTGCTTCATACAGCTGACCCTTGTCCAGGTAGACAAACTTCCCAGGGCCATGTTTCATCCCATTCTTCCAAGAGCCTTCATACCTGTTCTCATTGGCTTTTCAAAAGACAATACGTACATTTCCGTTGGCAATCATGCTGTTATGTTCTGGGTTTTGTTTTTCCATTTTCAAATATATTTTTTATGCTTGGAAGAACAAGCTTCTCAAGGGAACATTGGCGGTATCTATGGGAGACATTTCTAAACTTGTTATTTCACTGTGTTTTTATTGTCTTTAGTAAAGTTAATGAGGGGGGAGTCCATAAATCGCTCCTGGAGGGAAAACACCAGCAGGTGTTCCGTTTAACTCTAAAACGTAAATACGTTTAATTGATTAAACCACTGTAATCGCAAGTAATGAAATGTCTACACCAACAGTATAATGAATACTGCCTACCACAAGAAATAAATCGTTTTACTGTGCAAGAATGGTCAAATTAGAAACGCAATTATAAAACAGCCTTACCCAGTCTAAACATTCCCTGACCATCTAGTTTGTCATGAAGCCATTCTCCTTCAGATATGCCACCGTCTTCATAATACATTCTGCCCCAGCCGCTTCTCTTATCTTTGCTCCACTCTCCTTCATAATACTCCGTCTCAGAGTAAAAGTAAGTTCCAAACCCCTACACAAATAAAACTGGATCAAAGGCAGTTCAGCTTGAAGTCATTTTCTTGTAGCTGACATAAATTACAAATACATCTTAATTAACAGGAACAGGCACACAACCTCCAGATCTGTTTCATGTACTACAATTACCCTTACATATTGATAGAAACATACTGCTAGGCACAACTGTGATGTTTCAGTGCAATAGCCAGTCAAACATCAACCAAAAAAAAACAAAAAACTTCCATACAGAAACTGCAACATCACAGTAAAATGACGTTTCAATTCAAAGCACAATAAAAGTAGTCTGGTGGCTGTGACTGTGTCCTAAACTTACATCTTTCATGTCATCTTTCCATCCTCCTGAATATGCTTTAACATACTCCCCAGTTACAGGGTCAGGTAAGCTGAAGGTCCCAAAACCACTTCGATTTCCACATTTCCAGTCCCCATCATAAATGGCTCCATTTTTTTTCCAGACCTGTGTACCCTTTCCTTGATGAAAACAAAACAAAAGTTATTGAACTGACAAGCACATATATATTTGGAATGAGTTGCAGTTTACATACGGTAAACTGCAATCCTTCAACTTCAGCTTGGCAACAGTGGGGTGGACTGATATGGTAGTAGCACTCAAAGTGGTCCATCAGTTACATTCAAGTCTTAAGTATTTCGGTATCTGCTTGTTTATTTGAGCAGAAACACAACTAGAATTCTCTGCGGTGCTTAGTGATGTTATCTTTGTGTCTGCAGTGTTATGAGGCAAATGATCATTCTTTGTTTTTCAATTTTATGCTGCACAGTGCACCACACCAGCCCTGGCGCTGCCAGTGTCTTTGGCACACCATAGAGAAACACTCCAATTCTCACCCATGTATTGTACATGCAACACTCACTGCTGGAGAAAGAACATTCTAATCCTGATTGCACAGTAAGAGAGACTGCCCTGAGTCAGACTGATCAAATACATTGTAGCTTTCTCAACAGGATAACACTGGAATCTCATCATTTGCAATGTGGGACTGGCTACTCTGGTTCTATGGGGCTCAAATACGAAACCAGCATATACATGATATGCTACGTATACTCCTTTGTTTGACCTGGCTTGGACATTACTGGCAGACGTACCATGCTTCTTGTTGTCCAGCCATTCGCCTGTGTATTCATCCCCATTGACTGAATAGACGGTATGTCTCACACCACATTTCTGTGCCTTTCTGTCCCATTCTTTCCAAAGAGGCTGGGGCTTCCTGGGCATCTTCAAGTGAGGCATGACTCACTGGTGCAGCTTCATTGCACAGAGAAAAAAGAAAACGTGTCAATAGCTTGCATGGATCAACAGAGCAAACGTGCTGCCCATTAATGTACCTGCAAGCATTCTTCACATGAGTAGGAGAAACTTCCTTGCAATTATTTAAATATGCCTATTGTGTGCACTGGGAATTCATGTAACCCAGCTCTAAACAGGAACAAGCAATGAAATATATACATGAGTATAATCACTGGGCAGCAATTCGATTAGATTGTTAAAAATAAACTGTGCTGAGTAATACAATCGACCCCGTCTGTTGTTTAAGGAGACGGAGTAACTCCAGTCCTGGTCACTTCAGTTAGGGATCAAACTTACAACAAATAGGGGTTAAGTCTCAACCTCAAAATGCAATACATAGTTAAATACCGAAATAAATACCTTGAAACAAACTTAATACTATTAGGTTTATTAAATTGCTTACGTACAATGTATAACTAAATAAAGATAAGCATTGTCGTTTGAGGATAGTCAAATACAGTAAATATTGTGCATGCGTATTTTCTCACTTGAGATTTTTTCCACTGAAAACTGCAAATAAAAAGCATTAGACTTGGAAGATATATCTGATATCGTGCAACCAGGCGTCGATATCGGATGTTAATAATATTATTAAAAACAAACACGAACACTTTGTTTAAATGCAAAACAGTACCTTGTGATTTGAATTGTTAAAAGTTTTGTGTTAATGCTTCCTCGCGTTGGTAATAACAAAAAGATGAAAACAAAAATAATAGCGCAAACCTGGTTGCGTTGACCAAACACATAACACTGACAACAGCATGCAACAGCGACATCTGTAACCATAGCAACCCATTCACCATACTAAGAGAGGAATCTAACCGCCATTTTGGATCTAATAGAGGATGGGTATAGCTCAGTATGAACGCAATCTCATGTACAGGGACTTTTTGTTAGATTTACATACACCTAAATGTAGTTTTTAGGACATTAAAAAGCGATGGATATTATCAATTCAATTTCTTACCATTAAGGCAGGTATAAGGATGGAATTTGTACGTCCCCTGTAGAGCACAGGTTTTTTAATAAACTTTATGGACAATGATACATACAGACAAAATGCAATTCGCTGGTTGAAGTCCGTAACGTTTGAATAAAACAACTTCGATAAACGAGTTATAATAATGACCACTAAAATGACCAGTGTCAGTAAGAGTTACATTAAATTAACAGCTTTTCATGACACGCGGAAACTGTCTGTACAAAATTGGCACAGCAAGTGGTGGTTTCGCTCACCTCTGACGATGGGCATAATATAGTGCAATTCAAGTGTACCATAATAAAAGCATAGCAAAGTGTAATAAAGCATAGTGACAGTCTGCTAAAGCATTGGTAAGCATTGTAAAGCCCAGAGAGGTATGGTAAAGCATATAAATAAACATGGCAAATCATAGCAAACTATGGTAAATGCATGGTATAACCATGGAAAAACTGATAAATTACCTTGTAAATTTGCTGTGGTAAACTTTTATAAGGGACCCATTAGAATGTAGAAATAGAATTTCTATTTGATTGTAAAAACACTTGTGACTAAGGAAATCCTTGACATAGTAACATACGTACAGTGGGCAGCAGTGTGGAGTAGTGGTTAGGGCTCTGGACTCTTGACCGGAGGGTCGTGGGTTCAATCCCCGGTGAAGGACACTGCTGCTGTACCCTTGAGCAAGGTACTTTACCTAGATTGCTCCAGTAAAAACCCAACTGTATAAATGGGGAATTGTATGTAAAAATAATGTGATATCTTGTAACAATTGTAAGTCGCCCTGGATAAGGACGTCTGCTAAGAAATAAATAATAATAATAATAATAATAATAAGTATGGAACACAGAGTGAAACTATTTCTCAAGTTAGATAATGGACAGGTTGGTGTGTACCTTACACCAAGTCCAAGAAAAAAGTAGCAGAGCATAGTGAAAGCAAGTCACAGTAAGAGATGAGTGTGGAAGGGAAGGAGGGGGTGCATGGAACACTGTCAGATGAACTTTGATGAGGGCTAATCACCATCTAATCCTGGCAGGATTTTGGATCACTGAGTTCCAGTCAGCCAGAGCTCAACAGAATTTGAATCAAGACAAAAACTGCCAAAAAAGGAAAAGAAGAAACGGCCAAGTTATGCATGATGAACTGAACATTAAGGTCTCTCCTAGTAGAGACTGGGTGATGACAGCACACGACCGGTTTACATACATACATACATACATACATGCATGCATTGACTGTTTTCACTGTATGGGGCCCACACATATTATTTTAAAATGGTTTGTCTGTGCAGATTTCGCATCTTTATGCAGATTATCCTTTTTTATTAAAGAAGTGGATTTGAATGACACTGTGTTGTCTGTAAGGTTCCAATGCACCTATGCCAGCATTCAGAACGCATTGCCCTTACTTGTATGGTGACGCTGTTTGCACAGTGTCGTACACGCTGCTGTGTGAATACCCTGCTGCTGTAACTGGCACGTGATCCACGTGACTCCTGGACCTGTGCTGCTAGCCAACTATTGCTTAACCTCCGCTAATTAGATTTGGAGAATGCACTGCAATGGATACCAAAGTGATAGTTAGACAAGGTCATGTTGGCACGGCAGCCAACAGTATTTTAAAAGGGTGTTGTTTTCAAGCCTGGATGAGTGGATTGATGTGGCCTTTCCACAAAAGCCCATTAGCCATTGCTCGTGACCTAATGCCCTGCAAAAGCGCAAGGAATTGATTCAAACAAAGCTATAAGGCATTTTTCAGCAAGTCAGACGCACACTGCCATCAAGTGGAAACATTCAGCAACTGCATGTATTTTTGTTATACACTGTGCGGGTTATTGCAGGTCATTGAAGATTACACAGCAGCACAAACTACCAAAAGCTGTTAGCATGTGTACAAACAGAGGTGTTTTGCCTAAGTGTTGAAAAAACGGCTTCTCTTTGTTTATTTATCTTTAAATATGGGTTTAAATGAGTGATTATTGTTTTCATCGTCCACACGTTTTTTTTTTGTTTGTTTTTTCTTTTGAAGATCTTTTGGTTATTTCCTGGTATCTACGTTTCCGTGGGGTTTTAGAGAACAAGACTTGTTGTTGACAACTTATTGCTGTACCGCTGCAATAAATAAATAAATAAATAAATAAATAAATAAATAAATAAATAAATAAATAATTCACGACGCCCCCTTCGAACTGTCCAACCAATCGTTCTTCCGCAATATATTTCATTAGATTTGTCATGGATTTGTCCGTCATGTAGCAGAGTAGAGATGCAGCGCTTTGATTGGCGTGCATATTAAACGTGAGTGCGTTGGATCTCCGCCGATTGGTCCGGGCATAGGCAGTGTACCGGCTTCAAACTCTACCGATTGGTCTGAGCAGCAGAAAGGGGCGGAGACCACTTGCAGTAGCGTGGTTCGAGGCGATGACGTCAGGTGACGTGGCCGGTGTGGTGTTCTGACGCGCCTGCGCTTTGAGCAGGAGAGAGGGGCGCTGAAGGCAGGGGAGCTGTGGCGTGCGTGAAGAGAGAAGGCAGAGCGACGCGGTAGCTTGTCACAATGTCACTGCAGAGGTTCCAGGCTGAATGGGAAGAAATTGAGCAGGAATTCCAGCAGTTGCAGGTAAATCTGTACTAACAAGCGAATGGACGAACCATTGATCGTACACCTGCAGTGACTGCCAGGTGAAAGTTAAGGAGCTGTCTGTCCATTTCTGGTATTGCATTATTCTTTACGTATATCCCTAAAGACAAGCGTGTGCTCAGCATGCAGTACTGTGCGCCGGGGGTTTGAAGTTTGATGGCAATGTGAATGCCCTTTCTGTGTGCTAATATAGAGTACTAGTTGTAAACCACGGCCTCCTCTCACTTCAGTGTTGTAACTTACAGGGCAGAATGACAGCCCGTTAGGAAAAGGTTTGTTTTCTGCGCAGTTGTGGTTTCCCCCGTAGTTTAACAAACCGCTGCACTTCACAGCCGGGTGCAGTGATGTACACACGACGGTGGTTGAGTCACGTGTGTGATGCTGCCAGGTTTGCATAAATAAACACAGTTGAAGACACAGTTGTTTACTCCAGAGCGGGCTGTGCAGCAAATGCTGCCCCTGCAAACCTTCAGAACACCCGTTTGTGTGCTCGCTTTGCTTCGATGGCTGCTGTGCTCATGCGATATTCGGTCGCTGTGGGTGTTATTGGCGAGACGCATACAAATCGTACCACCCATGCACCCAATCAAGAACTCTTTAGTGGCATTGATCGCACTGTCCAGATCAGTACAAGACCATACTGTCGCAGCTGAAACCAAAACCTAAAAAACACCACAACCTATCTGTGATTGTTTTTTTCGCCCCCTTCCCTGTAAAAGACGGAACACAGGCCTGTATTTTGGTTCCACTTTAAACTTGTTGGACTTCACTGCTGTAGAGACTAGGTAAAGAAATCAAAGTGCAAGTTAAACTGGCACGCACTGCATCCGAACGCATGGTCGTGACGGTGTTGTAAACCCTGCCAGAGCCCGTGCATGCAGACCATGGGAAGCTTCTTTATTCCTCTGTGCTGCAGTTCAACGGCAGCGACTTGGCTCGCTTTCTATTTGATCTTCTGTGATCAGGTAATGCTGATCTGGTTTAAGAGAGGTGATCTGGTTCAGTGCCTTAACTGGCTTGTTCTAGTTGCTGTGAGTGAGTCTTCAGACACTTTCTCACCATGCCCATGCAGATGCTCTGGTCTCAGTAACACATGGTTAGTAAAGTTACCCTCAACAACAAACGCCTCCCCAGTATTGGGTCAGCTGCAAAATGATGCTTTGCTAGTGTTTGTAAAAAAAAGTACCTTTCCAGCCAATGTTCTAACGCAGTGGTTTTCCTTTGCAGGAATCACACAAAGTGTACAGACAGAAACTGGATGAACTCACAAACCTCCAGACCATCTGTAGCAATTCCATTAGCAAACACAAGAAGAACCTGGGAGAGATCAACTACAGTCTAAGGAGGTAGCTGCAGAGATGCCCTTTGGGTGGCTGTTCAGTGTTACCTCTATTGCATACTTGTGATGGCTTTTAATGGTTTAAATTGCCACACAAGTGCCCAAATTATTATTATTTGTTTATTTAGCAGACGCCTTTATCCAAGGCGACTTACAGAGACTAGGGTGTGTGAACTATGCATCAGCTGCAGAGTCAATTACAATTAAGTCTCACCCGAAAGACGGAGCACAAGGAGGTTAAGCGACTTAAGCTCAGGGTCACACAATGAGTCAGTGGTTGAGGTGGGATTTGAACCGGGGACCTCCTGGTTACAAGCCCTTTGCTTTAACCACTGGACCGCACAGCCAGACATAAGTAAGCTGTAAAGCTGACTAGTTATCTGGGATTGACTGTTGTTTTTACTTCAGTTTTTAGTGACCTGTCATAGGCATTCTGTGATCTGTCTACAGGCTTGGTGCAAGACGTTAGAGCATCCTATAATGGTTTTGTTGTTTAAAGTTATTGTATTCTGCACATCTCTGTCTGCATAGAAAGCACTGCTTGTAGGACTCTGTATTAGGTGCTGAGCAACCAGGAGGCGAAGGCTCTGCTCTAGAAATTAAAGCAGAAAAGAGATTTTGAAATTGAATTGCTTCTAGATTTGCTAGACAGATCAGGGAGCAAGTTTAAATTGGCAGTGCCTTGCTTTATCTCTGTTATTGCTGGCATGAAAGTCCCACTGTAATGTTGCCACCTATTGACTTGGAAAAAAAAATAAATATCCATTCAATTCCTTTTATCATGCAGGCAGCTTAGCTATTAGCAGTAATGTTCTTAAATCCTCTGCAGGTGTAAGAAAGAGGCCTGCACTGCTGAAGAAAGGGAGTTGATCCAGAGTGTCCAGACTCAGATGAAAGAAAGGCAAAATGTTTTCTTTGATATGGAGGCCTATTTGCCAAAGAAGAACGGGTAAGATGTGCCGTGAAAGGAAACGAGCAGCGCCTCTGCTTTTAAAAGAGGTTCTGCATATGGATTGCATTTCATTACCACCCTTAGCGTTTTATTGACTTGATTGTGTGATACTTTTTCTTTTCTTCAGATTGTACTTAAATCTAGTGCTCGGGAATGTGAATGTAACTCTACTCAGTAATCAGGCAAAGTAAGTTTTCACATGCGTTTTTTTTTTTCTCTTAATTCTGTTTAGACTGTCGTGAATTCACTTTTGGCTTTACTGTGTGTTAAATGGATTCAGCTGCGCAGTGTAAGATTGCTTACTGTTCAGTGTCGGGGACAGTGGATTCTGATCTTCAATGCAGTGTTCTAGGAAAGCAGTAACTGATATTCCTGATAGTGGGATATTTATGAAGGACACATGCTTGAGTGCATTTATTTTAAGAGTATAGATCTGTATCTAACCACACACATCCACTGATCACAGATTAAATGCATCAGGACATTCATATATATGTGTGTGTGTATATATGTATATATATTTGATTATGCCCATCTTTCTCCAACAGATTTGCCTATAAAGATGAATATGAGAAGTTCAAACTGTACATGACAATAATCCTATTACTCGGAGCTATCACCTGCCGGTTCTTTCTCAATTACAGGTAAGATTGTTTTATTTGTGCTTTCTTGGTGAGTGTGTGTATAAAGCATGATGACAATCAGACAGAAGATTATACTCTTAGCTTGAACAGCTGAGAGGCAGGTACCTGAGCCAATGAGAAAGCCCCATAGCGTTGTGTTAACCTATCAGTGACAGAGGAGGGCTTTAACTTTTTTATTTGTTCAAGTAGCCGGATCCACATTATAAACTCAGACGTAAATGTTTAGTATTAAACGCTTACTTAATGCATTGTTCAGAAACAGACGATTTAATTCAGTTAACGTAGTCTATTATAATCCACATGTGCCGTCTTTGGCAGGCACCAGAGGGCAGTGTTGGCACTGATGTAGTCTAATGTATTTAAAATGTGTTCAATTACATGTTCACAGTGTTAAGTGAAGTATATAACCCATCATTTTAAATACTCAATCACAAATTCTGAGCTGAAACCAAAAATAAACGCTTGTCTTATTCTTCAGTACATTAAGTTATTATTTTCGATACTGTTTTCTGAAAACGTGCTTAGAAACCATTCTTGTATCAGAGGGCTGTTCTAATGTACTTTGCCTTTCTCCTGTACCAGGGTGATAGATGAAATCTTTAATTTCATGCTGGTTTGGTACTACTGCACCCTGACGATAAGGGAAAGTATTCTCATCAGTAATGGGTCAAGGTAAGGGTTTTGAATTTGTATATCATTTATTGTATTTCAGGAGCGAGATCTAAATGCATAAGGCATATTGATTTTATATATGTTATAATTGAGCCTAATTTTTTGATTTCTAATGCTAGATGTTTTGGAAACTGTTGTTTTCAGCTTATCACCAAATCTGCGGTTGTTTAACTTTTAAGGTTGTGAGGGCAAGTTGTGCCTTTGTAAGCATGTTTATCCCAGCTGTTGTTGTGTCCCCATTCTCTTCAGAATAAAAGGATGGTGGGTTTCGCATCACTATGTGTCTACCTTTCTATCTGGGGTCATGTTAACATGGTAAGTTTGATTTATTGGTATTTTTTTTGGAACAGTAGTAATTTTAAAACTAAGCTATTTCAGGGATGGAAATAAGACTCCTATTGCAAAGCAGTTGGATCCGTTCCTGGTTTTACTGTGAGTTTAAGAAGACCCACCTATACACTGGCTAATCAACCTTGTAGTAAAATCTGGAAACTGCTATGCAAAAGGAGACTGATTTGCATCGCTGTACTTTCTGATTCATTTTAAAATGTTAAAGTGTTGTGTTTCTATCGTACTGCAGTATTTGAAATGAGCAGCCTTGATGTTGGAACTGAATAAATCCATGTTTCCATGCAGAGGGCAGTGTTAGGTTTGCTCAGTGTTACTGCTCTTCCTTTAGCTATTGGCTTGATGAAATGCCATTCAAAGTGTCAGTGTAGTCCCTTTCAGTTGTGAGTGCACCCTTTGTTCTAAACAATTCTGTTCTTGTTTTTAAAAGGCCGAATGGATTCATATATAAAATGTTTCGAAACCAGTTCCTGGCGTTTTCTATTTATCAAAGTAAGTTCTGGATTTTGGTTTTCACCCTTTATCCATCTTTTGGTTCTATGGTCTCTTTCCTAACCCATTGTGATTTAAACTGACGCAAAACGTACATGCTGACCAAGTGATGCGTTTTTACCAGCTTCATAATGAGCATGTGTGCTGCGTTCTGTGCTGCTGTCTGTCATTCTTTGTGTCCACTCGCAGTGCATGAACACAGAGCTTTTTATTGTTACAACTCTTAATTTAAATGCAGCATTGTCAGCTTTATATTTCATCTTGATTACCTACATTTCAGGCTTGTTTTTGCTAATGCATGATGATACATTTAATTCCAGTATCTCTGAAAATATTGCATCAGTATATTCCAAATAAGGCTTTGGAATGTCGTTTTTTAAATACGCTAACTTTAACCCATTCAGTATCACATCTGAAATAATTTGATACATTCTAAATCAATATGCTACAATTCTAAAAGTTTTCAATCTTTTAGCAGTGTAAAATCACATGCATATTTAGAACATACATTCCCAGCGTCCTATTTTGAGGACAGTCCAGTTAGACGTGCCCGTAATCACAGCAGTGGAATTTCACGCCAGCTATGAAGCTCAACACAGAGGAAATGGAGCTTTATCATCACTGTGGGAGGAAAACAACAAGAAACTATCATCTTTGGGCTTCAGTTTCTTATTTTAAATTGAGGCATCATAAAAGCATCCGAATGACTGTATTTGCAGAATTAACGGTTGCATTTAGACTTCACTTCTGCGGTTAAAAATGAGACTAAGTTATCATAACAACATAGTTAAAGAGGAAATTAAAATAACAGGTAGATGCCAGTTAAAAATGAGGACAATGGCACTTAATGGGGTAAGGCAACACAGGGTGTATCTGTGAAGTGAAAAGAGGAATTAAGCATGGAGGAAGCCCCTGTGGTTCCTCTTTGATCTGATTGTCTGATGTGTTCCTTGCAGGTTTTGTACAGTTCTTGCAGTATTACTACCAAAGTGGCTGCCTGTACAGGCTACGGGCTTTAGGGGAAAGAAACCACCTGGACCTCACAGTAGGTATGTCATGTAACCATGCATTTGACATGTAAAACACTGCACACTCACGCATCAAGCAGAACTCTGCAAAAGTTTCAAACTGTAGGCAGGGTTCGTAAAAGGGTTTATTTATTGCTACATGTTCTTGAACAAACATTCGCCTGCCAAGTTGGGGTTAAACTCCATTTCTAAGAGTAAAATTAAGTTACAGATTAATTACATACCCAAGTATTGCCCTGAAGAATCACATTCTATTCTTGCACTTTGCCTCATCTGGAAACTCTATACAACCCTTGTCTACCCTTAATCCGAATTGAATCTAAACTTGGTACTGACATTCCTTTGTGCAAGTTCTCAAAGATAGTGGAATCATGGTGACTTATTTGGCTGAGCTTGTACAGGGCATGTCTTGAAAACACCTTTTTGTGAAAAGGAAGTTTTTGAAACATGTTGCACACCCAGCTGGTGAGCTTCTTTAGACCTCTGTGGTTTTCGAGAAGGCTGAGATAGAATTTAGCTAGAACATGATGCTTGTTTTTGGCATTGTGCAGGTCCTGATATTGGCATTGTGCTGTGTAATGAAACAGAACTGTTTTGTGTCTAAAGGTAATGTTAATAGTGTCTAGTTTGTTTTTACAGAGGGGTTTCAGTCCTGGATGTGGAGAGGTCTCACCTTTCTTCTTCCGTTCCTTTTCTTTGGGCATGTAAGTACTGCGTTGGATATCACTTGCTTCTGTTACCCATTGCATTGTATTGCCTTGCCCAGCAGTATTTCAGTACAGTAGAGAACATTTCCAAAGAGTTCTGTAATTTTATTAGTTATCTGTTCCGTTTTGACAGCCATGCTGCAGACAGATTATATTAAACCAATAATTATAATCCTGTAAAGTGTGATCCAATCATTTTGAAATGCATAGCAGTAGTTAGCGTAAAGGTTTTTTTTTTTTTTTTTTTCTATATGTTTAAATGAGTTGCTGTTATGAATTCATGTAATTTTACATTTGTCTTCTGTTTTGAAGTTCTGGCAGCTTTATAATGCGATACAGCTGTTTGGATTGTCCAGACATGAAGAATGCAAAGAGTGGCAAGTGAGTACCCAAGTCATGTGATTAACAGTGTGCTGCAGGGAGTACCAGGGTATTTTATTAATAGTATAGTTGCAGTAAACCCAATCTGAATACTTTGTTGTGTTTCCACACTAACAAACACATCCATCGTTTGTTTAAAACACAGGGATGGAAATAAGACTCCTACTGCATAGCAGTTTCACCCATTCCAGGATCAAACTGCTATGCAGCGGGAGCCTTATTTCCATCCCTGAAACACATTCTGTCTTGAGAAAGAAATGATAAATAATCTACTGAGAACAGAGTGGCTGAGGTATTGTAGAGCGTGCTACAGTAACCTTAGAGAGATGAGGTTTAGCCTGTCTGCACTTCGATAGCCCTTGTAGGTTTGTGATCTTCAGCACGTTAACACACACGTGGTTTTGCATTTTGACGGTGTGCTCGATTGCCTGCCGTGACGTTATTGATTTTGCAGGTGTTCATGCTGGCTCTCGCCTTCCTCATCCTGTTTTTGGGGAACTTCCTCACGACTCTCAAAGTGGTCCACCAGAAGTTTCAGAAAAACCGAGGCGACGTGCAGAAGAAGGAGGAGTGAGTCTTCGAGACTGAAGCTTGTGACACTGAACCACGCAAAGAACTGAAAAGAACGAGACCCACTGCTTTTTATAATACTGTATCAAATGAGAGAAAAACAAACAGCTAATCTTTGACGTGAGTGAGTAAGTAAGCTATCATCAGAGTTCATCAGGAGGACAGTTCAGGTGTAAGTCGTCGTATTATTATTATTATTATTATTATTATTATTATTATGATGTTTTTTTAAATAGCCATCGTATCTCTTTTTCAGACCTTGTTTGTTTTTTAATCAGAGACAGTACGGTTTGCCTCACGGCGTGACACATGAGCAGCTGAAACGTTTAATCTCGTGAGTATGCTAGACAGTGGCTCGTTGCTTCCCTAAGGATTGGCTTCTACTTCAGGAAGACAATGTTCCTGATTCATAAACATTGCACCATAGGAAAAAAAAAAAAAACCATTACAGAACATGCTTGGCACATTGTCATTTGTACAAAACTATACAGCTATGCAGGACACACTGCTATTTTGTGATTTGAGTTTAGCTGCTCTGGATACTGCACTATGATCACTTTACTCACACATTTATCAGCACTCTATGTATATCTATTAGCCATAAGAGTCTACTTGTAAAACTGAAAAGTTCTGTAATGTTTTTTTTTTTTTTTTCTTCTGTAGCTTGGTAATTGGCAGAAGCAGATCTAAAACAAAATCTAGTATTGCAATACTATCTTGAGCAAGCCAGAAGCCTGCAATGATTTGCTCTGTTTTGAGTTCTGTGAAGTGGAAGCGTACAGTTGTGTCGGTGACACTGCTGAAAGCCATGTTAGCTGATGCATATCTCAAACGGTTTGCAATATCACTTTATAATCCACACAGGATTGGACATCTGTCTTAGATGGCAGATTACATTCATTTAAGTGTTCTGTATTGCATTTTTTTTTATTTAAATGTCTCTGATTGTTCCGGTAAGTAAGCAATTTGCCATCTGTACCTGATTTTGTTTCCATTATAAACTGTGGTGCAGCTTAACAATCACGTAGTTCAAAATGCTAGCAAGAGAAACTCTTTCTTTAAAGCTGCACTCTGATCATTTTGACACTGGCATTGCACAAACTATGCTTGCTCCAACCGTGCCTCGTCATTTCTCTAATGAAGATATTGGTCCAGTTTGTTTCTAAACGTATTCAGTGTGTTGCCGATGTCCCCAGTAATTCCAGATTCCGGTGTTCCGGCAGTCTGTTTATAATGAGCAGCAGTTAAGGAGGAAATTGGCTTTGGTTATAAGCATCGGTGTGGTTTCTCCCCATGTTTTAATAAACCAGTAATACCCAACACACTGGGAGTTAGCAGCAATACACCGGCTCTGAAGGCACTCTGCAATCGCTGATCACTTCCAATATTGAGCAGGGTTGGGATCATTTCCAATTCCCTTTTAATCAATTCCAACACATCATTGATCCAAATTGAAATTAGCAGTGTTCTGTTAAAATGAGCTTCTCACACAGTGGCAACAAATTACTTCAGTTGAAGCCACTGTTGGTCAGTTAAACTTGCTTCCAATGAAAGCCGCTGAACACTCGCAACAATGATTACATCTCGCTATCAGTTCCAATTCCTTTGAAGGAATTGATTTTAAAAGGACATTGGAAATGGAATTGACAAGCAGGAATTAACCCCACCCCTGTGGGTTATTGTGATTGTAGGCAGTGAAGAAATGGAAGATGCATTTTAGTGTATTCTTCCACTGTGGGAAATCAGTTCAGGATAATACTTCCATTTGTAAGTTTGCCAGCCGTTTTACTTCCAATGTCTTTATTTTTGTATCCAGTTCTAGTTAATAATTGTATGTTAAGTATTCCATATAGGTTTGGAAGACAATTGAGTGAATAATGAAAACAGTCATTTAGCAGAAGCTGCTAGAAGTGTCCCCAGCCTGAAAACCTATTTAGGTGGTGCCAGATATTGTATCGGATCCATGCATTTATTGGCAAAACGTATATAAATAATAATCCTTACAAACTGCCTTGTTTGTGAAGAAAGTGCTTACCTGGAACTTCAGTCTCTGCAGACATGTGTCTGCTGTATCTAATATTTGAATTTGATCCAAACACAGGATTAAGACAGTAAAGTGAGTTAACAATAATATCCATTTGATTCGATCGCAACCACTAAACAGTAGCTGCTATAGTTACAAGTACAGTGTTCGTTTTGCGAGACTGAACATTTTCTTTGAGCCGATTATTAATAATTGATCAGGGTGATGTAATCTTTGTATATATTTACACCCACAATGTGACTAAGCCATAAATGATTGCTGTCCGTCGCTCGTAACGCTTTGTCAAGTACCGAGCCTGGGATTCGAAGAGTTTTACACAAGTGCAATCGGACGTGCAGTAACTATTTATTGTGTTGTTTTATACAGGCTGAGAAGTTCAGGACTTACTAAAGTTTAATTGGCCTGGTTTGTATGCTGCCTTAACTTTTAATAACCCATGTACCTAAGCTGTGACATAGTGTGTTGGGGTTTTCATGTTTATTTCTGGTCATACTTGTATATTTTTTTATGTTTTGTAACTTGACAAAATAATGAAAGTTTAGAATATAAGGTGATATAACGATTCATGTGCTCCATATTGTACAAATGTGTGTGAAATATCTGATGACCTTTGCTTTGCTCTGCTCCACACATTTACCACTGAAGATCAGTTGTAGACGCAGTCCAGTCTTTGTGTTTGTTTTCCATGTAAAAAAAAAAAATAAATTAAAAAAGAATCATTTCATTGGCTTGTAAGTAAACAACGGGCCCTTTTGAAAAAGGATCTTGCCCAACAAGTTCATGTGAGAAGTTGGCCGCCACAACGCACAGCAAAGTAACTTTTTTGGTTTTGTTGTAAATCTGAAGCGTGTTTGCTTTGGTAAATGTTGTGCTCTTGAGAATTGTTAAAGCGATTCAGAACCTCTGATTGGACGGATGGATGTGGAACTGTTCTGAATGTGCCAAGGACTGCTTCTGGGAGCCTGCCCAAAGCTTCTATAGATCAGCTCCAATTGTCTCCAAACAAGCCGTAGAAAAATGGGGTCTGTTCCAATTCCTTTTTAAAATCAATTCCAATCCTCATTCTCTTTTAATCAGTTCCAAGAAATCATTGATCAAAATTGCAATTAGCAGCGTTCTGTTAAAGTGAGCTTCTCACAGTGGCAACAAATTACTTCCAGTACATTGAAGTCCCTGTTAGTCAGTGAAATTGGCTTTAAATGAAAGCAGATGACCAATCGCAGCACTTTGGTCTGGAATTGGAATTGGGAAATGGATTTTTCGAATGGAATTGGAATTTAAAAACAGGAATGGAGCCCAGCCCTGCTTGGTGGCGATTTTAAATGGCGTGCTTGGGGTCTCACTGTCATTGGCCTCCAGGACAGTCCTCAACAAATTCAACATCTTCTCTGGCTGTTAAAACCCACAGGACAGAATGACTTTATTATAAATATCAACAATGCACAATGCTCTGTTGCTTTAAACTGCTGAAATGCCCTGCTGAATGGTTGTGTGAATGTGGACAGTGTGAAAACGGACTGGTTTTAATTTTGTTTTCAGTGAAATCTACAGTTCTGTGACTCTCAAGATGGACTGTACAGTGCTGTAAAATAAACCTCTGATTGTTAAATAAAAGAATAATGTTTTCACCAAGTCTTTCTAATGTATCGGTTGCAAACAAAGTTGAAGGTGTGAATGTTCAGTTGGTCTGAATCAGCCCCAGGTTTGACTTTTGCTTTGAAACAATGTTATACATGATGTGAAAACTGTGCTTGTTGATTTTGACCTGCCAACCCAATGGTAACAAAGTACTGTTCCACACTTACAGAGTTAAAGTGAAATGAGAAAAGCCCTATCGTCTTCAATGTCTGCAAATGTATGTCATGTGACGTGGCCTACAAGAGGTTGAGATTTTTTTTTTTTGTTTGTTTTGACCCGCAGATTTTCCCAGGAACTACAACAGTGTTTCTACAGCCTAGTGTGATGCAGTACAATGATTAGTCTTCCCATACCCCTTTAGAGTCTAATCTCATAAGCAAAGTGAGGTTGGGGCTGATGACAGTGTTGTTGGTTGCTCAGTAGGGGGCGCTGTTCCCTCATCTGCTCCACAGCCCGAGCTGTGCTCCAGTATAAGGAACACTGTGCTGTAGGAGGGGCTGTTTTCTGAATGAGGCCAGAAAGAAAGGCTCTTTCTAATCTTGTGAATATTACAGATCCCATTGACATCTTTAGAAGGAGTGCAGGGGTCCTACATGGCAGTTCAATTCTGGCCTTGGTAAAACTTGATTGATAGTGGATAATTAATGGTGTAGTGGAGGTTAAGTTGAAACAGTTATAACTTCCTTTTATTAAAAAAAAAAGTCCTTGGAATACAAGATGAAATAATGTTGTACACGGATATGAAATATACACACATCGTTTGGTATTTCTAGACAGTCATTTATATTCACCATATTCTGCTCAACAAAGTATTGAGCAGTTTTGCAAACTTCATTTCTGTCCCATGTTCTGTTCATATTGATTACAGTGAAAATAAGACATTGGACCCTGCTGCATAGGTTTAAAAACAATTGCTTTCAAATGCCAGAACTGAACTAATTAGGATTGTGTGCCTAGCTAATTAAGCAAGTGCTGTTGTAGCACAGTTCACACTGGAAAAGGACACTCTTGATGACAGTGTTGCTTAACAGATTTTCATACAGTGTGCTGTTTGTCATGTCGTTGAAGTTCATACTTGGAGCTCAGCAGCATAAAGACTTGTGGTGGTGCTTCTTTTTTTATTTCAATTTAAAACATTTCTGTACTTGTGATCTATTGGAAGTATCTTAAAATCTTCACAAAAAATAAATCAAAACATTGTAATACTTTACCTTAACTCTGTGATAATTACAAGTCATTTTGTACTGGTTTTTACCTGACCTTAACATAATTAATATGATCGAGGGGGAAAAAATACATTTTATTTCCTGTGAAGTATTGACCATGTAAAGCAGACACATTTTAAAAATATAATAATGTTATTAATAATAATACATTCCTTCCAACACTGGAGCCAAGGTTACCAGATAATACTAAAAATAAAAAAAGGTTTATATTGAACACTGAAATGCTCCAGATAAGGTGGTCCTCAAACAGTCGTGGAGTTGGCTGAGAATGTAGGTAGAGCAGCCTTGACTGAGCCCAGCAGAAATCCAAACACCAGGCTTGAGAGAGCCATGTCTCCACTCAATGACAACACAGCGAAACTGTGCTAGAGTGTTGTTACAAAGAGTAGAACCGTTTCATGAATACGAAAACTGGATGTCATCCATAAAACCATCTTTAAATAAATAAATGGGCACTTTTAAATGAATCTTTTTTTTTAAATGTCTTACACTGCTGTAGAATAGGCTGCATGAACTTTTCAGAAATGCAGTGCTATAAGCAGCTCGGTCGGATGTTTCAATATTATTAAGTTTTAAGTTAAACACGTGATCATTGCTCCAGGTGCATTGCAAGAAAGTATGCTATAGCAGAGTTTTTTTTAAAAAGAAATCTCCTTTTCTTCATGCTGTTGCCCCACAGTGGAGAATGCTGCTCCCGCTCCAGGCGCGGTGTTTCACAGCACCACGCAGTGCCTGTGTTTCCTTTTCCGGTGCTTCGCTTTCTTCATGGCGCTCAGAGCTGTTTTTGTGGCTTCTTTAAAAATGTCCTCAATGTTTTCCCTGAATTTGGCGGAACACTCCAAGTACATCTCGGCGTTAATCTGCTGTGCAGTCTCTTCACCCTGTCACCAGACAGAGAAGACACTTAGGAGACTGACAGCTCACTGGACTTGGAACAAATACTGCACAGTGGTACCGATACCCTCACAGTGGATCAGCTGTGTGAAAGCATTGATTCTCATACCACTGTGGCAGCCTTTGTGCTTTCATTGTCCCAAATACAGTATCATTGCATTGGCAGAGAGAATCATTTGTCTTTTAAAGTTACTTTTAAGGATACTCCTAAACGTTTCCCATGATGTTTTTGCAGTTTTCCAATGCTATTCCCATGGTTATACTATGCATTTACCATAGTTTGCTATTAAAATGCTTTACCATACCTCCCTGTTCTGTACAATGCTTACCTATGCCCATGCTTTCACTTTGCTAAATTACACTTTGCTGTGCATTTACTATGGGACTTGATAAAGTCTGTTTTAAAGCTGAAAACTGGTTACAGACACACTTAATACAATCATGTAATTTAATTGTTAAAAAAAAACCAATACAATGCTTCCTCAATATTTCAGTAGCCTGGTTCATGTTGAGAGTTAATTGTACAAGTCCTATATTTTCCTGTATAATGGCCCTTTGCGAACTAGAGGGAGCATTGTATTTACAGGGATATGAAAATAAGACTCTTATTGCATAGCAGTTTCACCTATTCCAGGTTTTACTATGAGCTTGATTAGCCACAGTGTATAGGTGTGTCTCATTAAACTCCTAGTTAAACCAGGAATGGATCAGGCTGCTATGGAATGGGAGTGCTCTTTTCATTCCTGATGTATATGCAGTAGGAGTGCACACTGTACCTGCAGATAGGTAATTGGCTCCTGATCAGAAGCTTTGAGTTTCCGTGTGCGCTCCTTGTCTTTCCGCTGGTCTGTCTTGCAGCCGATGAGGATGATGGGGACTCCGACACAGAAGTGGTTTACCTCTGGAAACCACTGAAAAACAAACAGTCTCCATGTGTGTTACAAAGAAATGGGGACTTGTACGTGCAACTGATTGTATTTACTGCTCCTTTAGAAAAGTTGACCACGGTATTTGTGCATGGTATGTTTTTATTTGTAGTGTGTTTCTTCATGGTTATACTCTGCATTTACCAGTTTACCCTGGTTTGGTTCAAGATACCTTGCTGGTCTTTACAATGCTTACCTATGCTTTCACTGTGCTTTATTCCACTTTGCTGTGCTTTTACCATGGGAAACATTAATGAGGGCTGCACTGTGTTTTTACGTCTTGTTAAATCCCTTCATGGTTCCTCTTTCTTACTGCTTCATAAGAAAGAAAGAAAGAAAGAAAGAAGACACCTTTGCTGTCTTGCATTTCCCAAATGTAGTTTGAGCTGCATGGATACAAGCTTCCTCCCACCACACAACATCACTCCAGCTGCTCTATCAAATCTCTTTGTAGGCGAAAATTGATATTTTTCCAGCATAAAGCTCAAAGCAAACAGGAAGTTATTTTGCTTGTTCTGGGTGTTTTAGTTTGCTGAGGTCCCGATGTTTTTGTGTTCCTCTTATTTATTTTTTTCACAGGTTGTATTGCTCTTCCGTTATCTGTTTTCACCAGCCTTGACCTTTATCCTCCAATGTTACGTATCTCTGTGTGTCTGTTCAGACTGAATTCTTCACAGTGTTTATCCTTCAGTAATAACTAGCACCTCCTCTCCAGTGGTGCACTGTGTCAGGGAAAGAGGCCATGCTGTGAGAACACTGACACGATCTCTGTGGTCGCGGTGTGTAGGGGAGGAACAGAAGGGTTATGAAAGAGAGGCTAATATTCTCCAGATTATTTTGGGTAGTTTTCAGTTTCAAACGTCCCTTTTTTATTTTGCTGATGAGGGCATCGCTGGTGCTTAGTGAATGTAAAATGCCTGTTAAGGTTACAGTATTACAAAAATGTATTGTTTATGATGAAAATGAGATAACAGCTCATGTGAGAGAGATCGCACTCCGCATATGCATGTAAGAGCTGTTGTATATATGTGTGCAACAGGCATGGCTGTGCATGAGCAGCACAACACGCTGCAGACTGGTACTTTTTGCCCTGCCTGCATTCCATCCTAATGGTTGAAGTCTACTGACAGGCTGTGGAGTTTCTCAGATTTGCAGGAGTCTGGACAGGTTTTTACGTTCGGTCGAAAGCTGGGCTGCTCAATGTCAGTTTGCTTTTTCAGCAGCACAGGAGGCCACGTCAACAAAACCAAACCAGCAGAGCCTGCTGTCTGTCTGTCTGTCTGTCTGTCTGTCTCTCTGCACCCCAGCATGTGCTCGCATGCTGCGTTTATTGTGTCGTTTTACATGATTACAATAACACACAGAACACGCCAAAGGGTAAAACAAAGGCAGCTGAAGAATACACATGTAAATAGTTAACCACAAACTGTAGTCCAGCACTGTTGCCTAGGGTTACCATGTGGCTCCAGATTAACCGGACGCTGTGAGACAGAACGGGATTTCAGACTTGCCCCTAAATTGAAATAAATGAATGTGTAAATGAACCATCCTTAGCTACAATTAATAATGGTGCTTAAATACCTGCATGCGCGTCAAATAATTCTATTATACTAAGAATGAATTGCAGCCAGTCGCTATTTTTTTCTGTTTGTTAAAATTCAATCGCCCGTATTATTCTGCAAATACAATCGCATCGTCATCTCGTTGCTCTATCGATAGATTAGCTATTCGTTCATTAAGATCTGATCAGAAGCAGCTGATCAGTGTGAATTGTTTGCTGCTCACAAGCAATTCCACCACAGCAGGATTAATCAAAGGTGGAGCTCATTTATACGTGAATTACTTTCAGTTTAGGGGGAATTTTGAAATCCCGGTCTGTCTCAAAGCGTCCAGTTAATTTGGAGCCATGTGGTAACCCTACTGTTGTCATCGACTCCAAAGAAGCATCAGTCAACACAAACTCTTATTTGTTTTCATGACAACAACAGCAGCTGTGTACAGCAACACCTTTCATGCAGAGAGGCAGGTGACTGAGAGACCAGACGTTATATGAAATACAAAGCCACAGTCCTGGTTAAAAACACACACCGCAGAACCACATGTATCTAAGCTGCTCAGGGGACATGGAATACGCTTGTATAACTGGTATTCGGGTTGAAGGGATTTAATACTGGTTTGGGTAACAGGGCAGTTTGGATAGTTGAGGTTCTACCAGGGGCTCTAACGGGTATGTAGTAAATTGACAGTGTCTGTATAGCTTTGAAAGAGCTGGTTGTAATGGTGGGAGATCTGAATTGAGAATGCAGTGCACACCTGGGAAAGTATATACTATAGAGTATCAATGCAACCTGTCAAACAAAACAGAAGGAATCGGAGAAGCTGAACTTATTTGTTATGACCCTCAGTGGTTAATATTAATTAAAGCAAACAGTCAGCATTTGGGTGTAACACTAAGGTGAGAGGACGTTGGTACTGTACTGGCAAAGCCCTCCTGGCAACAGTCTGCTCGTTAACACATCTTAAAGGTCAAGCTAATTATCTGAAGTGCTGAATTTTGTCTCTGATCTTTAGATTGAAAATTCCTGTTCCCCAATTTTAAAGGTCTAAAGTCCCATGTGCTTTTTTTTTTTTTAATTAGCAGTAATAGACGAATGACCACATTTGTTTAGCGCCTTGAAGAAATATCAAAAGAAGATTTTGAAAGCAGCTTACCTTGATTAAGACGTTATCAAAGCTGGTGGGGTTGGTGACATCATAGCAGACAATGACGAGGTTGGCGTTCTGGTAGGAGAGTGGGCGGAGCCTGTCGTAGTCCTCTTGACCTGTAGAGCACACAAGAGTTTACCATAGGTGTTCACTGAAGAGCAACACCCTATGAACGACCCCCATAGCAAAGTGTAATAAAGCATAGTGAAAGCATAGCCAGGTATGGTAAAACAAATTCATAACATGGCAAACCAGTAAATACCTAGTATAACCATGGGAAAACTGCAAAAACACCGTGGTATACTTTTATAAGAGCAAGCAATAAATATCAATACCTTCATGTTAACAACTGGGGGTTGATATTAGACGACATGTATTTGGACACACTTTTTCTCTAATGAATGGGCCACCAAGCTGATAATTGCCCCTCAAGAGTATTTAGAAATCTGTACTGAGAGTGGCGAGACCCATGCCAGTCATTATGAATCGCAGCAAACAAGCGTTGTAATCATTAGCGATCTCAGCAAACATTTCTGTTAAAGTCCTTTTATTTGACACAAAGCTAAATCTACAACAACAAAAAAGAGTGCATAGTTCTGCAACAAGCAGAGCCCGTTAGGAAAGGCATGCCTATCTATCACTGATGCAGGAAATGATACTTTAAAATGTGCATTGCATTGACAAAGTGACGCAACAGAAAAAGAACCGGTTACACAAAAACTGTAAAGTGAAATGTTCCCTTTTTCTGGGCAATCTTTCCATCATGGTTACATACATACATACATACATACATACAACCTAGCCTCATGATCCATTAGCACTCAGGAGAAGAAAAACAAACCCCCTGACCAGGTTCGTAGGGGAAGTAAAACCTCTGGGACTCCGTGGCTAGACGGACCGCCCTTCCTCCAGGTGGCTAGCTACAGCTCTTATTGTGGTCACAGAGAGGGTTACACAGTATTGTTCATGACAGCATCCAGTCTATTCCTGAAGGATCCGAGAGTCTCTGCTTCAACAACTCTGTCTGGCAGCCTGTTTCAGTAACTTCCTTGTCATCTTGTCATTCCAGTTTGACAGACTTTAACGCCATCACATACAGTAGTTGATTAATTAATTCTACAATTAAATATACAAACCGCCAGTGAATCAAAACAAACCACAGTAAGCAAATCTATAGTAGCAGAACTCTGAAGAGTCGAATAGTTCACTGGTTCAAGATGCTTTAACCAGTTATAATGAACAGGAATGAAAGATTATAAAATAAAAGGCCATTATCAGCTGTTTTGTCTGTTTCTGAGCAACACCTGTTGCTATGGGTTAAGGTTAAAGTTGTGTTTGAAGCTAGGGTTAGGGAGATAACATGAAACAATACAAAATGAATTGCAATATCTCATAACAGTTCCGGAACTAGTTACTATTGCCACGCATAAAGCGCTTACCAGAAAAGGTAGGATGCTATCAGATTAAATATCTCAAAGCCAGACCTGCTTCTTAGAATGAAATGATGAACGCAGTGCACGATCACCACATCCTGTGTATCACGTGATTGACTGATCTTAGCAAAAGGGGAACAGTGACAGAAAACCAATTCAAATGAATTCATCCTTAAAAAGGATCAGATGGTTAAGGTAAAGTGACTTTCCAAACGTCACAATCGGGTCCCATCAGAGGATGGCAATAACGATCCATTTCATAGTACGATACCAGCGCTGTTCTTTCTGTCTGTCTGTAAAAGGGTGTTCGAAACATAAAGGACGTCCTTTTCAGAAGCTGAGACACCTGCTCATCCCACATCCTGCCAAACGCCTTTCATTGGTATCTCTGTCGCTCTTGCTGCAGCCCTGTGGCGTGCACGCAGTCTAGAAGCTCTTTCAATTCACCCAAATCGTTTGCTACAGATACTTAATGCTGACAGATACTGAATGCTGACTGCAGTGTGCATTGTGAGCGCTTACTCGGCTTTCAAAATAATTTGGATGGTTTTAATTCTTTCACTTGCGATACATCTGATGGCCTGCTGACGCCAGATTGAGGTTTCGCTATCTCCCCTCTCTCTCAAGTCTTTGTGTCAATGTTAACTCAGGGTTAGTCAAGGGCTCAGAGACATGACTTGAAAAAACCAAACACAAGGTTTCAAGTAAGCGGTCTGCAGGTCAGTGTTTAAGAAAGAAGAAATGAGGGTGCAGCGTAAAATACAAATCTCCTCCTTTGTTGACCAAACACCAAACAGGACCTGGAGGGGGAGGCAGCAAGCGTCCCAGACATTTCCACCTCTCAACACCACAGCCAGATTGGACAAGCATTGGAACTCAATACCAAATATACAATTAGGTGCGCTTACACTGTGTAACTTGCAATTACCAGCAAATCTATAATTAACTGCTGTTTTGCCAGAAACCATAGCATCAATAGAAACTATTACTGGCTCAAAACACACAAACTGTAGCATGCTCTTTGTGATCATGTGACTGTCTTTCTTTCTTTCTTTCTTTCTTTCTTTCTTTCTTTCTTTCTTGGATGTTCAGGAGGCAGAAAGACTTTAGAAACATATTCCATGGGTCTTTATGACTTCTATAACTACAAAGTCCGGTCAAGGTAGGGCTGGTCCTAATAGAGGCAGCTCTGTTTAAACGGGAGGGGGCTGACAGTGAGTGAGCTACTGTATTTTCATTCTTCATTACTATTGATATTGGACATTGTTAAGCATGTTGAAATCATCTGCCTTCTTTGTACAGTAATGTCACTGGTGGGGTGGGGGAGTTCAGAGGTCACTTCTTATCTGAGCGATTGCTTGGTCTGACTCAGAGGCACATTCCTGATGTTATCATCCATTTTCATTAAAATAAGTTTAAAAAGCAATGCTGTGGCAGCTGGAATTTGCCTGACAATTTGCTTTATGACTAAGGAGCCTTCTGTACCAAGAGATCAGTGATTAGTGTTTGTTTTTTTAACAAACAGGCATTCCCATAGCAACCTAATCTGGACTGGGGTTTCATTCGAGGGCGTTTTGCACTTGCTGGCTTTGGCACATATTGAACCCCTTTCACAATCGTGGAGGTTTCGTTCTCAACATCATTGGGAAGATTCAGAACATTTCTGATTGGAGTCACACCCACTGTAGGAATTCTCTGCAGTAGTTTCAGTGTGCACTACATAGAGCCCCGCTCTGGTGTGCCATTCCAGCAAGCATGTCTTGTTAGTTATGAAACGCAGTATGATATCAAGCAGCTAACGCCTCTTCTGCTTTCCTCTAACCCCTGTGCTTTACTTTACATTGTGTCTGTAATACCACTAACATTCTTGCATGTCTGAAAGCGTAATAAACATGTATATCTTTCAGCTTTATTAAGAGTTATGATTTAGGAACCAATCTGATGGTGCATTATTGCTGATAAAAAGACCTCGCGCTTGTCTTTTTTATAACTGGGAAATTGGAGAGATACAGTAGGCTGCTTTGTGTTTTATCAGATGCACTTCAAAATACAGAAGCATTAACTACACTGTAGATACCACAACATTTCCATGTACGATGTACCTACATGTAGTTTGCATGCTGGTGTGTGCATGAGGACAAAGTGACAACCATGTAATGGAAATACAATAGATACACCAACAACATGTACTTAACAGAGCCGCTTTCCTGAGTTAAAATAATGAATCATGAAAGCACCATGTACCAGCTGTAGACTGTAGCTGAGTGCAGTGAATGCATGCTGACAGTTATCTGGTTTATCTCTGTGCACTGTTATCAGTCTCTAGCTCTATTGTCCCTCATGGCTTGCTTGTTGACAGCTGACACTGGATGAAAAGCCCAGAAAATAATGAACGCAGATTATATAGAACCTATTTTAGCTTTTAGTCTTGGATTAATTTACCCAAGGTATCATATTATTTATTTCTTAGCAGACGCCCTTATCCAGGGCGACTTACAATTGTTACAAGCTATCAAATTATTTTTACATACAATTACATTATTTTTTCATACAATTACCCATTTATACAGTTGGGTTTTTACTGGAACAATCTAGGTAAAGTACCTTGCTCAAGGGTACAGCAGCAGTGTCCCCTACCTGGGATTGAACCCACAACCCTCCGGTCAAGAATCCAGAGCCCTAACCACTACTCCACACTTAGTGCTATGTCTTATAACCCAGCTGTATGTGCTCTGGGTGTTAACAAAGTGACAGAGTGTTTGGTTAATGTTCAGAGTACAGTAACATATCCATGCTATTTATTTTACTTCTCCTTCCTGTGTACAGCCTAAACTACTTCCTTCTTTCTCACAAATAAATATAAATACAATAAAGAGACAATGCAGAGCGTTTTTCTAGAATACCACACACCATAAGCCCAGTTTATCAGCCCTTTCACAAGCCGACCCCAGAGGAGTCAACTTACTTCACCTCATGCTGTGAACCCTGACTAAGTGGTGCTCCTGGAATGTGGAAAATGTATTTAAAAGCAAACACTGCGGATGCTCCTACCTGCTGTGTCGTAAAGGTTCAAGTTGATTTCCTTGTTCCCGACTTTGATACTGGAAACATACTTCTCAAACACGGAGGGAGCGTATTTCTGTTGAAAGAAAGGTCAAATAATTGTTGTAACTCTTTTGGAAAAGAGATCTCTGGAGGTTAAATAAAAAAAAATGAAATGAAATGCTGTTCAAAGAGGCATACACTGGGCTGGTAAGAAAGTTAGAATTTTGGGTAAAACACACCTGTGATTAATGAATAGTTTAAAGTGTGCATATCCTTGTATACCCACGGTTTAGATTATTAAAATAAAAAAATACATGTGGTGCGGTTCATAGACTTGATTCAAGCAGCTGTGACGCTAAACTGCCTCTGAGGACTAAGGCTGGCAATCAAGCATCTTTCAGAGTATGGGAGTCTCTTTAGTGCATCTATCTCTGATTTCATGATTCAAATGATGTCATTATTCAGATCTGTTAAATAGATACCAGTGTCTTTTTAGGGCTAGAAATGGGAAATAGAACAGAATACAATTGTTTGGCGGTTGCCTAAATGCAAAGGGACTTTTTAAACGTTATTCAGCTGAGGAACCACATGGAAACCTCACACAGCCTCCAGCTCTGACCAGCTTAAAGCAGATGCTGGTCATGAGGTTATAGTTAGAATTGTGTAAGAGGAGGTGCTTCAATACATTCCAGGGCTTGCAACGGGTTCATATACAAAGGAATGGAAGATTCTGAAAGGTGGTCGCGTTTTTGAACATTTCTAAATGACACGGGTATCCCTTCAAGTATATGTTCGTTCAGCATGGTAACTACGTGAGCCAGTTAGAATGACATTCTTTGATGCCTGTGGAATCAATAGCCTTTCCTGGGGACTTCTCTTTGTACAGGGCAGTAAGGAGCATGTGTATGTTTGTGTGTGTGTGAGCACGGATGTTCTGAACACTGTGCAATGTTCATTCACCTGAAATGAGTTCAGGCAGTCCGTAGGTATAAGAGAAAACAATGCACATGAGTACGGAGTAAGCAGGTCTAACTGCCTGTGTTGACAGTTATGCTACAAATGCAAAACATGTGGTGATAATCATTATATTTGCCCCTGTGTTGCACAATCCACTTTGCCATCGGGCTTTCGTGACTGCTATCAAATGATTGTCAGATCATTTCAAGTTTGGCTGTTGGGTTGGGCTTTCTGAAGTATTAGAGAAAGGTATGCATTTTGAATTCCTCACTGAAGACTCAGGTGTGCAGCCATGCAGTTCAGCTGAGCGACGTTGAGATTGAAAACCCACAGTTTGTGTTGGCAGCTTTCATATAAAGGGTTAGCAGGGTTCATTTGCAGTGCTGCTTTAAAGTTCTCTGTACTTTTTTTATTATGCATTTGTACAAAGCACCGTGTACTTCCCTGTCATCGACAATGCTTTTATTAAATGTTACTACACTACTACACATAAGTGGGGGTGCAGGCAAAGCATTTCTGTAGTGAAAGGAAGTGGCTGTGTCTGGTTTAAATTTAGTTCAGTAAACAGTCAGTTATGAGTAGCATTAGATATACCCAGCGCTAGATGTTGACTCTTGGAGTTAGCTCTTGTGCTGCCTGGTTTGCTTGTATCACCTATAATCAACCTCCCTAATAATAGAGTGTTTCTTTAGAATAGCACAGTGATCTCAAAGCGTGGTGTCTATCTACACATCGTTCATTTCTTTAAACATGGGATAACAGCACAAACCACAGAGGCAGCAGGAAAGCAACTCTACCTCCAGCAGCTCTAATGGCTCTGTTGGCTGATTGACTCGTCCTCTTTTTATTGACCTGAAGCCATAAAAACTAAAGAAGATGCAACAGATGTCTCACCGTATAAAACCTTAAAGGTGTGCTCATATGAAAAATGATATGTCTGGTCATGTTCAGCATTCACAGCAAGCAGGAAACCTACCTGCCATTTTAAATCTACAAATTAAAACCAAAACAAAGAACAGAAATATATATGTTTTAAAAACTTTTTGGACCGTAAAAGGTACGGCAGCTACGAGGTATAGAAGACAGTGAAATAAAGTGGTTTTTACTCCAGTGTGTGCAACTAGACTAATACAACTTATCTGTTTTATTGTGGGGCGTTTCCCTGTCACAAAGACGAAAGTCAGAGACCTGCTCAGTCTGTGTGTGTGTGAGAGAGAGAGAGAGAGAGAGAGAGAGAAGCACTGCTGGTGTGGCCGTAGCTATAGGGCACAGTCCATCGGTCAGAGCTCTGCCCAGTGGAAGATGCTTATCTAAGCAAAACCACTGGCTCTCACTGGGAAAGCACAAGGGCCGAGGGAAGGTTTACTTTAGTGCTATCCCCAGGGGCATGGATAAATGGGGACCTGGATAAAAAACATAATGCATTTTAAGGAAGGGAGCTTTGAGAATGCGCAGGCTGACAGGGCTAGTGATTTCCCATGGTGTGCCAGGACAGCTCTAGCCCCTCGATGCAGGATAGTGAGTGCTGGTTACAGAGAAGCACCTGCTACCCCTGTAGACCTCAAGGGGTGAGGGGCGGGAGGGGTGTGGGTCCAGACCTCCACAAGGGATCAGAAAAATTATGAAAAAATGTCAAATATCAAAGGCCGCCTCACACCCAGAACTAAGAGACACACATTTTACATCAGTTTTAAAGCAGCTGCATTAACTCTGGGTTGAGCAGGGCTTGACTTGAATACACTGTACCTACAAAAAAATAATATCCCAAAAACCTAAAGACCTGAGTTTGTCACTGATGTGACCAGGGCGTGCATCTCAGCCTCTTACCTCTGGGAAATCCCCTTTAGCGTAGACCATGAGCAGGGAGGTCTTGCCACAGCCTCCATCCCCGACGATCACTATCTTCAGCTCCTCTGGCGCCTTTGCTGTGCCGTTGTGGGTCACCGCTCCGTTCTCCTCTGTCATGATGCTATTCAGTCAGTCCAGTACAAGCAGGTGAAAACAAAACTGCTGTGAAGGAATCTCTGCCAGTGTCCATGAAGTCCAAGAGGCAGCACATTTGTCACTTTCACATACAGTAAAGTTTAGGAGCCGTGCCCTTTCTAGTTTGTAATTTAAATTGTACTAAGAAGCCTCCAGGTGTGCGTGTCATATTCTTTCATGCCTTTTTTGTTTAAATGTTTCAATTCTTTCTTCTTCAGTGTACTCCGGAAGGTGCAGCACAGTGCTGGTGTGGTTACCCTAACCGGCACTCACAGGAACCTGTTGCAATGCTCTGAGAGCTGACGCCTCACACTGTCAGACAGAGCTGTGCAGAGAGAGGGGGAGAGAGGAGGGAGGGACAGCTAACCCATGCTGCACTGCAGGAAGGCACTTCTGCATTTGCATATCGCTCGCTTTAACTCTCAGGATTCACTCTTTTCTTTGTGCAGAAGAAAAGTAACTTAAAGTGCACTCATGTAGCCACTATAGGGCAGAAAGAAATGACTTTATAACATAATATTAATTCAACGAGTACTTTAAAAAAATATGTATGTATAAGTGCTTCTTTCTAAAGAAAATCTTTTTTGCATAAGGGTTTGTCTTCCTTTTGCTGCATAGTATTCTGTTAAATATGAAGGTACTGTAGATAAATGAGAAGCAACTTCAAGTCCAGCATCTGCAGGTGTAGAAATGAGAAACAGCAGGTTCTGCCAAGGAGACCATACACCCCAGCATGGGACTATGAAACCATATGAATTAATACAGGACTTACTGCAGAAATGAGTGCAGGACTGGCTATTTTGTGCTTGTATTTTAGCTAGATACTGAAGAGTGGGATCCTGCAGGGCTTTGTAGAGAAAGGCCAGTAAAACATTTTAAAGCTTCCTGTAAAACTGACACATTTAACACACGTTGCTCAGGGTTGAAAAGCGTGTCTCGAAACCAACACCATTCACCCACAATCAACTTCCGTGGTTAATAATTAGACACACGGACTGGGAATGCCTCACACAGCTATGCAATGATCGTCTGCATTTCATCCTTGCTTTCCTGTGGGATGTTACCGCATTCCATTAAACACAAGCTTAAAAAAAGTAAATAAAGTATGAAATTTGATATTTCTGGCAGGTGCTCACCTCAGTGGCTAGACCACTGGGCTGATGTTTCTGCTGGCTGTAAAAATCCAAGCAATAAGTGATTATATCCCTGTGTTTCTTATTCCACTGAAATGATTGTTAAACAATAAATAGGTTGTTTTTGATTATTTTATTGACATTTTGTAAAAATGTGAATTACAAGTTTGCGGTTACAAAACTAAAACCCAAAAAACACAAGCAATACAAGTGTAAGCCAAATACACACCCAGTCATAAAATTGTTTTTTACAGGAAACAATATACATGACTAAACCCTCTGTTAGTGAGTACAGATTGGAAACGGTGTTATGACTGTCCTGAATAAAGGCTGTTGTGATCTGCATGGGCTGCACACGGATAGGGTGGCTGGGTCATTTCCCCTTGTTCGGTGTCAATTGTTTATTGCAACAATCCTTTAATACGCTCAATTGCTGCTGGTTCCTCAGGCTTGTATATTACTGCAAGTTTATAAACATCAAAAAAAATAAAAACCTGCTCCTGGATTGCTGCTGTTCTGCCACCTACAGGAAAAGAAAGAGAATGCAGCCTCACTGAAACATTGGTAACCTTTGACCTTTGTAATGCAATGCAGCGACAAACAAAATTAGCCTAAACACAGAATACCTGCTTTACAGGGTCGACTGAGTTATACAATCACGTGTAGTAAGAACTCAGCGCCAGCTCTGTCAGTGTGTGCGCTCATATGCTGTACACAGAACTGCCAGCAGTTACTAGTAGGATACTGTTATTGGATTAACTGGTACAGGTCATGTAAAAACACAAAAATGTCAGGTTTCCAAAACCTTGTGCTCATGTTCTTGCACTGATTGCTAATATACAGTACATTATTATAAGAACTCTAATCCGCAAACCGTTTCAGACAGTGCCATCTGATAATCAGGTACATCTGTGTCAAACTGGGGCTGATATGGTCAAATAATACCTGGCTGCATTAAGGCACAGTTGGATTTGTGTAGTGCATTGGTCTGCTGTACCGTATGCCTGTTAAATACCCTGAAACCTACTGCGTGCACTAAGCACAGCGGACACACAAGTTCAGTTTCCCAGGTGTCATTACGGACTACGGTGCTCAAATGATAGCAGTGTCCTCTTTTTATAAACTCTATAGATGTGTTATGCTGAAGATACTGCACCAATGTAATACAAAGTATGGAATGGAATGTTGGCGCAACATTCTAACATTTGCAAGTGAACCTCGCGAAAGGCGTTTGCGATTTCCCCGGTTCAAATCCCACCTCAGCCACTGACTCATTGTGTGACCCTGAGCAAGTCACTTAACCTCCTTGTGCTCCGTCTTTCGGGTGAGACGTAGTTGTAAGTGACTCTGCAGCTGATGCATAGTTCACACACCCTAGTCTCCGTAAGTCGCCTTGGTAAAGGCGTCTGCTAAATAAACAAATAATAATAGGCTAATAATAATACAATAGTAGCTACAATATTGCAACTTTGTATTTCAACATTTTGCATTCCAACATTGAAACAAATAAACGTGCACTTAAGAGTTAAAGCTTCAATGTAACCACAGAACATTGTTTTGATCGGTGCGGTCTAACTGCTCACTTGAAATGTCGAAAGGTATTATTTATCTTTCGACAAGCAACAATGAGCAACAGCTATCTTGTACAGAAGGAACGAGCAAACTCCCCCCCCCCCCCTCCCCCCCCTCTCTCTCTCTCTCTCTCTCTCTCTCTCTCGTTTCTCAAGGGGACTGTCTTCTTTAGCTTCCCCCACCCTAGTGCTTCGGACAGATGGCTTGGGATGCATTCCCTCCTCGTGAGTTCCCTGCTTTGACATTCCGTCTCCTCCACCTCTTCTCGAGTATCCGTGATCCTGTCTGACCGGGTTTGCGAGTCGAGATTATGGAAAGCGCCAGACGAGGATATTTATAGTTTTGCTCTTCACTCCCGTCTGACGGTCTTGAGTATTGTATCTCTTACTGACGTCTCTCCGCACTCAGAAATACTGAGTAATGCATTTTTTTTTCATTTATTTATTTTCCCCACTTGTTGTGCTTTCTAACAATATAGTGCTACAGAAATCCTGTGAAATGAGTAACGCACTCTGGGATCTGACGCGCATCCGAAGCACACGCAGAACGCCAAGCACTGACATTGCAGCGTCCGTCTCGCTTAATTACCCGCAGTTGCCCAGAGAGATTGTTCTGTGTTGAATGCGTGCCAAAGAACGTTCGTTTGAAATGAACTTGCTTCTGTAGCCCAGGGACACGCTTCATGTTGGCCTACTTCTGCAGCACCAGAAAAAAATAAAATCAATGTTTGTTGGCATTGGAATCTGCATTTGATGGTAGCCTATTGCAGTTGGTTGTACGCCTACAAAATGTAATCATTCAGAATATACAGAAAACGAAAGCAGTAACCACAAACCGTAAAAAAAATGATCTGTATGTGCACATCACAATCCACAAACTGACCTGCTGTAACTGTCAGAGACGCACACAACATACAGCAAGCAGTTTAACCCTCACTGTTCAGTGAGAGGAGAGAGGGTGGCCCGCTGCCAGCAAACAGTATCACAGACCACCACAGGCTTACAATATGATTACAGGTTATGGATACAGGTAATGAAACAGGTTCTTTACAAATTCTGACAATAGGGCCCCGTTTTCTAGTCACAAAACAATATTTGATATACAACCCTGAAATAAAAACAAGTGTAGTCGATTGCCACATATCATTTTTTTTTTATTATTATTTAAGAAGGGGAGGGGAGGGGGATTCAAATGCCAAGCTCAGTAACCTGGTAATACGGCCTAATTCTGGAACTGGAGTGCTCATGCATTTTAGGAGGTAACGACGGGGCATTTTAGGAGAATGAGTAACACCACTCGGGGAAGTACCAAAACCTCTAAAAAATTTTTTTAAAAAGCCGGGTCGGTTTATGAATTTAAATAATTTCAAAATATTTTCTTTATTGACGACTAGTGCGGCGGGCGACTTGCAATAACGCTCGCTGTCTCTTTAATAACGCTTCCCTACCTTATAAGGAAGACGGCGTGGGTTGCAAATAGGTCGAACACTGGAAGCCGTTGGAGGGCGGCCAGGTTCTCAGATTACAGTTCGTGACAGACTCAGGCAGCAGCAACCGAGGCACCAGAGAGCTCTGCGCCACGAAATGGCTCGCCATACTGTGGTTAAAGATTTCAACATCACCCTGAATTTCAGTAAAATGCAATGTACGCCATCAAATGAATGCACTTTTACAAGTGTGTCAAAGACAATCCTAGAATGTAACTGCACTGCACATTTGAGGATGCAAACAAGCATTTTTAAGTGCGTGTCTTCTGCAATGGCGCAGCAGCAGCTTCACTTTAAATGGTTTGCTTTGTGTGAAGAAGCCATTTTGAACTTCAATCTGCTCAGAAAAGAAGCCATTAAAGCAGACTTAGGAAGAAAACTAACACGGAATATTAACGGTGAAATACAGATGAAAGGTTCTCCCTGAGACGCCTTCATGCTATTAAATTGTTTTCCATCGATTTTCTCTTTTTTTCCACAACGGACTGGCTTGCAACATTGTTTCTAATTGCCATTTTAAGGGGAAAAAATAGCCTGTATGTACTCGCACTAAACACTGTTTTTCAATCATTAGTATTGTAGTTCTTATGCTAATTATTTGAAGTAGTCATTTTATGAATTACACATTTAATATCATAGTTTTTTTTTTATAATTTACTGAATAGAAATATATATATTTAGAGACAGGAATTTGGCTAAAACATTACTTTCCTTAAGTGTTGTTTTTTTCTTCTTAAAAACAAATATAACGTGTTTAAAATCCTGTATAGATAATCATAAAACGTAGTTGTTTTTTTTTTTTTTGGCATAATCATAAGCTGGCCTACTAAAAAGCTGCTGTGTGACTTTTTTTTTGTGAAATATGTGTCTACATAAAATGCATTTCAGCATATGATTATTTTTGTTAGCCCAAATAATGAACTGGGTCCTGATTTCAACGAGGGAGATGTCCACATACACCTAAAACTTGAGAATTAGCAAGCAGTCCGCAGTGGAAAAGAAGAGCGAAAATGAATGTTGATTTATCGCCATAGTCTTTAGGGGAAAACATGTTCGCGTTTCGATACTGTAACCACGCTGGGCAGACATTGCCGATCAGTGTGTACAGTTACCAATTTGTTGGATTATTTTAAATTGATAAAGAAATTAGGGGCGATGGGTTAAAAAAAAATGTTGTTGCTGGTTTTATGGGAGAGCTGCCCCCCCACCCTTTACACCACCTCACAAAAATGCACTGGCATGTTTTTTTTTTTTTTTTTGGATACCAAGGTGGTAATGAAAATGTCTCTCTCTTTCTTCCTGTAGGCCTGATTTATAAAGATTTCAGCAAAATGTTAAGGTAAATATGTATTTTTTCTATGTATTGTAACTCTTGACAATGCTAAAATATTTATGCAGATGCCATTTTCACCTCCCTCCCTCTGTTTCAAGCTTTAACCTACAAAAATGTGTTTATATATATATATATATATATATATATATATATATATATATGAAGAATAGTTATTTGGCGACTAGAAAATAAAAACGTGCCCTTGTGCAAGGTCAAAGAGATCCACTTACCTTCATAGCTGATAGTATTCATTTTAAAGCATACAAATAGCTGGCGACTTTTTGATTTGTGTTCAGTTCAAAGGCATAATCATCTAGATGTGTTTTAGCCTTCGTCCTTTTTGATGGACATATATAAAAAGTGCTTTGAAGGTATTAGTTCGTTACTGTTAAACCAGTTGCTACAATTAATCACACTGTGTACCATCTGCTATCTTTATAAATTACATTATTTGACACAGTGATGTGTGTTTTTTCCCCCATGAATATATTTTGCAAGGGGGCTTACTATTGTCTGTCTGAATAGCTACATTTTGGCAGGGTGCAACAAACTAGCAATGCCTATTACTCAGCATTTAAAATGTTGGCGTGTACCCTTTCTGTTTGTTGAAACCATTCTGTTTGATTAACGTGAATGAAGAGACAAAGTGCATGCAAATGAAGGAACTGAAAAAACAAGAGGTAAAGAAAGGATAGATATAAATAAACTTTAAAATGTCATCTTACTCAAATAATTAGGCCTAGTGGGTTTTTTTCCCTTTAAATATAGTTCACCTTAAATATATGTAAACATATTTTAAAAAAACAAAAAACTTACATACAAATTGCTGTTATATTTGGCCATTTTGGTGTGCACTTCAAATTTGCATTTTAAAAATCATATTTGTAATACTTTATTTCACTTTAACAAGATATATTTACGACAAAATTCTAAAAGAAGCAGTTTATTCAACTAGATTTGACTTCAAATTGCTACTAAGATAAGGGTGTGCCATGACCTAGTTATATACAAAGATGGATTCCAAAAATCATGGGGAGAAAATCCAAACTTTTTATCTTCCTTCTTCACAAATCCTTAAAATGTTGGCAAACATTATACCACACTGATATAGTCCATAAAGAGATGCCGAAATCAAGAGGAAAAAAGATCCCTTTTGGAACAAAGGAAACCCATATTGGCTATTTAATTCCATTGCAGAAAAATGGCTGCCTGTGCGCTTGGCCTCTCCTGCCTGTCTGCTGAAGGATCTTTCAGTTCTGCTTCTCATAGCACCAGTCAAAATGGTAGCTTCAATCTGATTGGCCGGTGAAACCAACTGCCTTCAACCAACCAATTGCTCCAGCACAACAAAATCCCAGACATTGATCACAATGGATCACACGTTTATATATATTAAAAAAAAAGAAAAGAAAACACATACATAAAATCAAACGTTTTACTAAGTTACGCCACTTAACGCAAAATGGAAGCTGCATTCTGATTGGCTATTACAGACTGTGTCTTTTAATAAGTAAACGAAAGCGCACTGTTCTGTACTCACGTTTAGTCTTTTAAAATGTGAATTGTAACCTGTAATCTGTGGGCATATTGGAATGGGGAAAAAAAAAACTGAAATGCAACCAAATGTTAGAGCGGAGTGCAATTTAACCCTCTGTTACTGTCTCCAAAACTTGAGCCTCCTGTCCATCTTGTTTTGAGGCACCGCTTGTACGGTAAACGCACCCGGTAGATTCACAGCTTTGTAAAGTCCAATATATGTTGTTGTTCTTAAATGGATAGACAAGCCGAAATAACATTTTCGCGCGCGCGTTTTAAAGTTCCTTTGTCGGATATTTTTTTCTTCCGGATTTGTTAGTGGCGGCGCAGGAGCGGTTGTGTTTTTGGAGAGGTTTGCTATGGCGAATGTGCATTCCGAATAAAAGGTTAGCTGACAGAAAGGCTGATAGTGGTGTATTGTGGGAGACATATCAGCGAGCAGGGGCACACAATATGTGTTGGCTCGCAAAAAAGGAGGCAGGAGTCTTTAAAACCATGTAATGTAGTCAGGGGAATGTAAACGATCTCGCCGTTTTGGTACAAAGAAAGCCGATCCGATAAGCAACATAATGTCCAGGCCTGGCGAAAGGTCCAGAGTAAACGAAGAGCACGGAAAAAAGCTGAGTTCAAGTGAGCTGGATCCTTTTTCCCCCCTCTCTCATATCTTTATTTCGGTAATGGGGACCAGCTTTTTTTTCCAGTCCTCATTCTCGACTCGCTCGCGTTTCTGCTTTGTAAGCCGTGAAGGATACAGCGGTAAGCTTGTAATGTTTTTTCGATGTGTTCTCCCGCAGGTTTGTTGAACGGAATGGAGCACAGCAACCCGGTCGGCGGCTCTGGGGAGAAGCGAAGCCACCATTGGAGAAGTTACAAGTTGGTTATTGACCCAGCGTTGAAAAAGGGACCGCATAAGCTCTACCGCTACGATGGGGTGCAGTTTAGCATGCCCGTGAGTAAAACACTTTTGCAGAATAACCCCCGAACTAAAACATCAATCATCCGATTGTTTGTAGCGGTCACTGTGTAGCCAACGTGCATAGAACCAGCTAGAGCAGCACCTGACACGGTGCATCAAAGTGTCACTGTGCTACTGTCTTCATTCACTTACAAATGCACCGAGTCGGCTGCCCAGGCAAACAAATACACATGTTCAAATTTGGGATATTAGGTTTTAATCGTTAATTTTATATATATATATATATATATATATATATATATATATATATATATATATATATATATATATATATCCCGGTTACATAAAATACTTGTGTCAGAGATACTGTTACGTTTCTGTCTGGATCGATTTAACTGTTTTGTGTTTTTTTACAGAATCCAGGAATGCCACCAGTTGATTCTGTGCGGGATCCCCGGATTGGTCGGATTTGGACCAAATACAAGGAAACGGACCTCCCAGTCCCTAAATTTAAGGTAAGCTGTCACACCCCCTTACTGTGAACTTGCCTGATTGAGATGACAGACCGGAGCGTCGTGCATATTAAGCTTCATTTTAATAACGACGGGGAAGATAATTTTGTATCAGTATATTTAAAACATTTCTTAATACATTTGAATGAATGATAGTGCTGTAACTTTTACTGTAATCTCCATGCATTTTACTGCACGTTTATTTTTGTCGCGTAACAATTATTTATATATATATATATACACATATAGTGATGTAGGTATTTTTTATTTTTATTTTATTTTAGATCGATGACTGTTACGTTGGACCAGTACCCCCGAAGGAGGTTACTTTTGCGAAGTTAAACGATAACATCAGAGAAGGTTTTCTGTCGGACATGTGCAAGAGATTCGGAGAAATCGAGCAAGTCGAAATTTTGTACAATCCAAGAAATAAGAAGCACCTGGGGATCGCGAAAGTGATCTTTGTCTCAGTTAAAGGAGCGAAAGATGCCGTGCAGAATCTCCACAAGACTTCAGTCATGGGCAACATCATCCACGTGGAGCTGGATACGAAAGGTAAGACGCTCTCTCCGTTGTTTTTATTACTCCCGAAGCCCTTCGGTTTAAACGAGACCAGCTCGCAGGTGGCCCACCTGGTCAGAACTGTCAGTTTGTTCAGGTTTTCCGCGGACGTCTCATTTTTCTTGTCTCTCTCAGTCACGTGTAGTCAAGTATGTTGTCTGTTGCTAGGAGACAGGAGTAGAGTTGTGCCGTGGTTGACAAAATAGCTGCATTCTGATAGTGCTCCACGCTCCAGTGACTACACATCGTACATATTTACATGTGAAGACAGACCGCAAAATTAAAGAAACAACAGCAAATTCAAATAGCATATCTGTTTCAGTGGAAACTTTATATTTCTGAGAATCTGGAGTTTGTTTCACAGTAAATCATTTCGACTGCCAAATGTGGAGCTCATCAGCGGGGCACTTACTGTTGGAAAATCAAAAATACATAAAAGCAATTGTCAACATATTGACGCGTTTGTAACACAGCGTGTTAGTTTGTGTTATATAAGGAGTGTTTTCCTGCTTGCAACTCTCGCTTCATACCAATTTAAACTTTACAGCTGTACTATTAGGATAATAGCAATCGACTGCTGCCCACTTAAAGAGACAGTGGCTCTTTTCCTAGCGACTAGAGCTGTCTGGTGGAATACAGTGGTATAGCAGTATGTATTTCACCGTGGTGTTTTTCATAACTGAAATGATTTTTTCCCCAGTATGTTGTGCATTATAATTTAATTGCTGTTTGCACAATTATTGAAAGCCCATAGCCTCTTCTCAATGAAAACATTAATACAAGGAGTTGTTCCTGTTGATCTCTTCTTATTTGGGTGCTGTGTGTGATAGTGGGTCGTGGGTGCTTTGTGTGGTAGTGAGTCTTGGGTGCTGTGTGTGGTAGTGGATCTTGGGTTTAACCATTTGCAACTTGCAATAAGCTTAATCCATGATTGTGACTGATCTTGCATACGCGAGTCTAGTGGACTTTGCATTTTAAAGTTGTTGAAGTAGCATTTCTCTTTGTGTCTCAGGGGTGCTCACCTGGTTGCATTTAAGAGAACCTCTAGTGTACAATGATAGTTTGAACCGCGGTGCCGGCAGCTCTCGGTGTGGAGCTGAGCCGCCTTGTGCAGTTTAGGAGTTGGTGGAAGTGCGTTGACTGCTCTCTCTGTGTCTGTCAAGGTGAAAATCGCATGCGGTACTTCGAGCTGCTGGTCAGCGGACTCTACACCCCCCGCACTCTCCCTGTGGGGAACGAGCCTGTCCAAGAGGACTCTCCCCCAGGCGTGAGTGACCCCCCACAGGTAAGATCTCTGCTGAAGGGATCAGCCATGAGTGCATGGATTAGCAAGATAGTGAGCCTTTAGAGACCACAAGACGGAGAGTTTAGAGAGTGAGTCTGTTGCCATTTACTCATTTATTTCTTTATGTTTTTTGCTCTTTCCCCAGCGTAGCAGTGGTACTCACATACCGACTAAATGTCTTGATGCTTTTCAATAAAAAATAATAGTTTACAGTGCAATAGAAATGTACTCTCTGTAGCACTGTGGTGCTGAGATCTGTCCTGTTTTCAATATGATTGCTCAATCCTAACATTTGATTGCATAAACTCAAGTGAAAAGCCCAGTAGAATAAAGCTAGTGCATGATGAATGGCACAGTCTTTGCTTTAAACGAAGTGGAGCCACTGTGTGTGTCCGTCCCTGGGCTTTGTCAGTACTGGTTACCAGCCTCATGAGATGCTGTCAGGCATTCATAGAGAAAAAAGGTTAAGCGCTTTACAAATGCATTATAGGGCAGTCATTTTCAGTGCAAGCTGAATTAGCAGAGTTTAAGGCTCACAAGAAAACCTGCAGTGGCTCAAAATGCTACATGCTACTCAATGGGGTGTAAAATGATCCTCTTTATGAAATGTAACTGCATAGCAACTGCTGCACTACTCCATAGGTAACACTGCGTGGAAACAAACAAGCTCTGTGTCTTCCGATGGGTTCTCTTCTGTCCATGTGGTTCGAAGAAGGGTTCCATTTTCTTGTTCTGGATTGTGTGCAGTACCCTCTCATGCTTTCCATTGCTTCCTCTAGGCTAGCGACCCCGGGAAGCCTGCCCTGCAGCGGCCCACGGAGAGCAGCGCGGCGTCGGTGGGGAGCGCAGCCACCCCCACCAGCAGCAGCACCCCCTTCTCCGTGGACACGGCCTACTCCAGTCGGCAGGACACGCCAAACTCCTACAGCCAGTTCACGCCGCAGTCCCAGGGGACGCCTCACACCCCCCGCCTCAGCGGGACGCCCTTCTCCCAGGACTCCGGCTACTCCAGCAGGCAGACCCCTTCGTACCACTACGGGTCCGACAAGCCCAGGAGACACGAAACCAAATTCCAGGACGCCTACAACCGCCGGCCCGAGCGCCACTACGTCCACAACACAATGGGAGCCTACCGGAGTTCAGAGCAGAATGCTTCTTCATCATCTTCATCATCATCTTCTTTCACCAGCAACTTCAAGCCCCATCCGCCACCAGCGGAGCCCACAGCAGCTTACTCCCACCCCCCGGCCGCTAGTCACACAAGTAACTACAAATCAGCCTTTTCTCCTTATCAGGCACCCCCGCTTCCTCCTGTGTACCCCCAAGCTGTGGATCAGCTATTCCCACAGACTTCCAGTAGCATAGGAGAGTACAGGAGGCCTGCACCCCCTCCTGCAGAGCCCTTTGCTCTTGGCAGTGGCAGCAGCAGCGTTGACTTTGTTCCTGTCAAGGAGAAGCCGAATACGCCTCCCCTTCCCGACACCCCATTGGTGGGCGAGCAGCCCAGCTCGACCTCTGTAAATCGGACCCCCGAGAGGTGCGAGACCCCCGGCACCCCCACTCTGGAGTCGCAGATACAGCACAACAGCCTGGACTCGCGCATCGAGATGCTCCTGAAAGAGCAGAGGACCAAGCTGCCCTTCCTCAGCGAGCGCGATTCGGACAACGAGATCCGCATGGAGGGCAGCCCCGTCTCCTCCTCTTCCTCTCAGCTTTCCCCCATCCCCCCTTACAGCAACTCCCAGCCCAGCTACCAGGGCACCTCCCCCGTCTCGCGCCCCTCCAGCGCGGGCCTTGAAGACATCAGCCCCACCCCCCTGCCCGATTCGGATGAGGAGGAGCCCATCCCCGGCACAGCCGCCCTCCTTCACAACTCCAGAGCCGTGTCGGAGGCCAGCGCCACCCCCATCGACCAGCCGGGCACCTCAGAGCTGAAGGAGCCTGTATCTGGAGACCAGACGCCCGCTTCTGAGAAGATGGAGGAGGTAAGACGGTGCTGAACGTGTAATATAATGTAAATAATGAAAGGTAGTGTGTTTTTTTATTTTGCATGCACGCATTTTAAGTTCATCCCAGGAGACAGATCGTATCACCCTGCTTTCTCCAGTCAGGCCTTAGGAAAGGTCAGATCTTTGTGGAACGAGGCAGGATGGTTGTTTTCGTGAGTCCACGTACATGAGTACAAATTCAGGATCCAGAACGATGTTTAAAAAATCAAAGCGTGGGGTCAGAGAAAAGGTGGGGTAAATTGACTTTTTTTAAAGACATGCAGTGAAGGATTTGGGTTGGCTGGTCGGTTTAAATCTAACCAAAGACAGGCTGTAAGTCCTTTGTTTGCAATCCATAGCCTTGTGCTGCTGCTGTTGCTGCCTGACTGCAGTAAAAGTAATGAGCGAGGCGAAACAGGCAGGGGGCCTCTACACATCCCTGTGCAGGAAATGCAGCCGGCGCACTAAAACCGTCTCTGATTTAAACAAGTATACTGATCACTGTGTTCCAGGTGCAGAGTCAAAACCACTGTGGTCTCCCAATCAGATACCAGCCCCCTGTGAATACTCCCATGCCGTTCAAACAGGTCCGTCGGTTTTACAATTAGGTTGAAAGACGTTAAATACTACACTTTGTACAGTAGGGCAGGGAGGCAGTAGGGAAGGGATCAGTTATCGCATTCAAAGAGTTTAAAATGCAGTTTGTCGATTTCAGAATGAAATGCTCTGCGATATAGAAAGTAATATTTGGGTCACCCTGCTGGGGACTGGATCACAGATCTTTAGTTCCGGGTGTGTGGCTTGGCAGCTGTAGTTCTTGTTAGTTTAGTGCTCTGTTGTTGGGACTCACGTACAGTTTGTAAAAGTATTTGATACGGGGAGATAGTTGTTTTCCAAAATTGCAATGAAAAATGTTAATAGAATCACTGATTAAAGGAATAAACCACTTAAATAAAAACGACATTCCATTGCTAGTCACCCCATACCAAACCTGCAGTGTTGTGAGCCCACCCTTCTGCATTCACCTGCTGTGACACTTAACCCCCCCCCCTGTTCACCCAGCCCCACTCTGGGGCTCCACAACCATTCTCTGTGCGCTCTCTACCAGCAGCCTGTTCTGGAGACCGGTGGCTGCTGGTGTTCAGTATTTAGCCCCTCACTGCTGTGAAATGCACTGTTGGAGAATATAAACTGTCTAGACACATCACCCTGTACCTTTTCTATGTAAGCTGTCTTTTTGTAGGCAGAAGAGACTTGGACCGCTGTACAGTGCTCTTTAGAGACAGACCCAGAAAGCTGGCTAGCAGACAGTGAAAAATTGGCTGATTCAATAAAAGTAGTTCAAGTCAAATTTTAAATTGCAAAATGTAATTAAGCTATTAAAGAAATGAAAACTGCATTAAAATAGGGGTCCTTCTGGTCATCCAAGATGAGTGTTAATCGCTCTGTTAAAAATCCTTTCACTCCTGTTATTTTTTGGCAGTGCCGTCTCAATTTAGTTTCTTTGTAAACAGGGGAAGTAATTCAATTTGCCTGTTTGGCAAAACACAGTGGTGTAGAAAGCGCACTCGTAAAAACAGATTGTGGATAAAACCAGAAGTCTGAGGCCTGTCTTTTGTAAGCGGAGTGAACACAGCCAGCGAGTGAGTGAGAGGAACTGGCAGAGGAAGAGCAGATTACTGAGGGGAAAGCTTTCCTCCAGTTTCACTTTCAATTCTCAGGTCGTTCACGATTAGAAAGCAGCGGTTATGAAAAGCCTCAGACAGTTTCAAAATAAAAACCAGCCTCCATTTTCGAGAGCTGTTTCCATACTCCTAGCATTGCTTTCACTCCATTTGCCCAACACATCTGCATAGAAAGAGATTTTGCACTTCATTATTTTTGCTTCCCTTACCACTGTACAAAGATAAGCATGGCTCAATGCCCAGAGACACTGTGTGACAGATTTCCTGCCAATTACAATTCTGCTTGTTACAACGAGCTAGCGATATTTATCCAAATTAACAGTAGCGGTAAGTGATTTATGCAAGAGACTAAGAAGTAGAGGTATGGGCATTGTCAGTGGCTTTGGCTAGAGACTGGATGGAAAGGAAATGACAGTAATGTCACAAAGCTAGTTTGTAATGCATTATTTCTTCAGACTCATTATCCTTCCACAAAATCTTTAATCTATGCATGCAATTTAGAAACTGCTGCAGAAGACAAACCTCCTAATAGCAATAGGAATATATAAGGCTGTCAACATTCTAGCAGTGCCAGCAATAATAGGCATTGATTTTCCTGGTCAGCACTCCAGAACTTGTCACCAGGGTTCAGCACAGGCTGTGATCACAGCAAAGGAAACCAGAGAGGGTTAATTGAAAGAAAGTGACTTGTCAGCAGTTGAGTGCAGTGAGGATTGAGCACAGCTCTGTTTGGGATGCTAATGGCTCATTGTTCGGAGGGCTCTGCTCGTACTGACACGAGTGTGCGCTGTGTTCAGGCTGACTCACAGTCGCTGTGGAGAGACAGAGAAATCCCCCTGCTGCTGCGTCAAGAGGTTCACAACAACAAAAGAGATGCTTCCCTCTGTCGCTCCAATAAGATGGCTATGAAATTGAGCTGCAGTGGTAAATATTGCAGTTCATATGTATGTGGCACACTGATGTTTAAAACACTGTGAAGCCTGGGAGAATTCCAATGCATCTTTATGTAACAGGGCAGAGGCTGGGCTCAAACCGCAGACCCTGCGCCCTGTAACCGAGCGCCTTAACCACAATGCAAAAGAGCCAGGCTCGTCTGCATTCATTGTTTTAGCGCTCATCTCCCATGACGGGGGACAGAATCTGCAACGGCAGTGTGTCGCCTGTACATCCCCAGGGTTTGTTACAATAAATTACTACATGCATAAAAATTAAGGACTGCGTTTTTATTCAGTTAGTCTGTCAGTACGGTTGGCGGTTAGGTTTCTTTGTTTTTTTTATTTTTTTAAACACCTGTTCACAATTCTATTATTCTTATTCTCCACATGTCCTGGATCAGTAATAATAAACTGGGGAATTCTACCAGTTATTGAATTGCATTTAGAGAACCGCTTCATCTTGCCAGTGAAATTACTTTGGTAGCAATTCCCCAAGATGAATAATGATCTTAGGCATGTGACTGGAAATATCATTGCAGTTGTGTTATTGGGATTATTTTTTAATTTCAGCATAACGGTATTGTTTTCTATGTTTTATAATGGCAAGTAGAAACCATACCAAGAGCGTCGTGTTTTTTTGATCATGCTTATTAGCTGAGTGTTGAGAGGGAGCTGCCTGCAGACCCACTGTCTTCAGATCTCAAGTATCCCTGCAGGGATCAGAGCAGAGTCTTCAATGCTATTGAACTGCTTATACCAGATTACTAGTGCTTCAGGTCAGGATACATGCAACCAGATACAGACCTTGCTTGGGCAGAGTATTGTGCAGACGAATGCCTTTTGAAGATTATTATACCATATAGGGCAGTCTGCTATAGCAGTATGCACTGTGTATATATATATATATATATATATATATATATATATATATATATATATATATATATATATATATATACACACATACACAGGTCTCTCTAAACCAGACAATGTAACGGGCATTGTAGCCTGAAGCAGCTGTTGCAGGGCTAGAGGAGTGTAAGTAGAGTTCAATCTCAACAAAGCACATGTTCAAAAGTCAATATGACTGAGAAAGACCTTGAAAAATAAAATTATATATATCATGTCTATATAAAAAAAAAAAAAGAGATTCTGCCGTGACCCGTACTGGCTCTTGGGGTTTGGAAGAGCCTTTCTTCTCCAGTGCAGTCGTTTGGAAGCTTGCCCAGCTTCTCTTGTTCATCGTTACTCGGAGCACTTAATAATAACATGGATCTTTCACACTCTTCATTGACTGGGGGAACGAGGCAAGCTTTGGAAACGTTTCTGCACAAGGCAGTGTTACATTTCTGGACAGTGCGTAGTGATCTTGTATTGCAAACAGGAGCATGTTTGTGTTGGACTAATCCTCCTTTTTCAAGGTTAAGCAATCAACCTTTTTTTTTTTACTTCTGTATAGCCCAGTAACAGACGAACGCAAGCTTAACAACGGCTAATACGGTGCATCTGTCTGTAATTCACACTGTGCCTGGTAGGTAGATACACCTGCACTGCCTGGTAGTAAAGTGTGGTTTTCATTGTTCAATCTTGCTTCAGAAAGTCACAAAACAGACTTTTGCTTCCTTAGACAAGTGACCTTAGCTTCAAAATAAACAAATGAAACCGACTTAAAGTGAGAAATGATAGCAGTAATATGCTGTATAATGTCTAATCTGCATGTCTTTGATGTGTGATGATCAAAGTGATTGAATGGCCTCACTGGCTCCATGTAAAAGAGGTGCATTTGTAGTCTGTGACTGATTGATTGATTATTTGAATGGTGAAAAACGAGTGACCTTTTTATTATTATAATGCAGTTCCAGTAGGTAGAGTGACCCACCTGACTGACAGGAAGAAGTGAAAGTGGAATTGGCCGTGTATGCAGAGGAAAACTCTAGTATTTATAGCCAGTGAAGGCTTTATTACCCAAAAAACAGGAAATGGCTCCTGGTCTGTGTTAGGAGTTGAATTTTCTAAAAGGAACTGCATGTTTTTGGAAAGAAAAATGGACTGTAGCCTATAATTTAGTGTTTCTATTACACAAGCATCCTACAAAAGAAATGGACTATACATCCTGTTTAGCAGGTTTGTTTAGTGCTGCGGCTGTTGATGCTGCTGTATAGCCTGGACCTCTTAAATGCAAAATAAAAAATTGAATTGGTTAATGAAATGCACAGTCCGTTTTATTAAAAAACCCTCCTACATTGACATTGACATTGTAGGCATGTTAAAAACCTGAATGTAAAGACTCTTAAAGTATGTAGACCAGAATGCCAGACAACAACAAAAGGGCATCTCTACAACTACAGCCCCTGGCGCCCAAATATCAGATCTGTCTTGAGTGTACTTTACATAGGGGTGCAGTGAACACTGCATCACAGCTGCATCATGTGAGCCCACATTGTGACACAGGGCAGATCTAGCAGGCGTGTTTGGACTTCGCACTCATGGGAAGTGCTGCTTGCCGGTATGAGGACCCGCAAGTATTTTCACGGGTGATCTCTTGAGCTCTAATCAAGGCAAGTCCTCGGAGTGGTTTGTTGGGGTCTGAGAATGAATGACAGCATCACAATGTTGGAGGGTGAATGAGGACTCACTAGAGGACTCTCTTGATCAGACTGTTTACTGCACTCTCACCTTTCGGTTTGGGGTTTGGCCTCAAGCAGATGTGTGGCCCAGCGTAACCCTTCATTATAATAGCATGTTGTTCTGTCTGCTGCTTTCATTTATGCTGTGCTGGTTAAGAAAATGAGGACATGTGTGTAATGGAACTCCAGTCAGGCTCCAGACGTTATTAATGGAGGTCAGAGCAATGGACTGTGAATTTGCTGCCAAGCTGAAAACAAAGCAGGCTGGGGGCCGACGTTAAGAAAGGATGCTTCGAACACAGAAAGCAATTCCGAATTGGTAGCAGGCTTTTATTTTTTGTGTTAATCACAACAAATAAATTGCTTGATCGTGTCCTCCAAATAATTTCATAACAATCATAGCAGTAATGTTATTTTAGTAATCTGTGGATGGGGCCTTGTTATGGTTTTCTGTTCAGCGGCTTATGAAAAAGATTTCTGTTCACCTCTCCATGGCTTGTCATGACCTTTATAAAACTGCGGTTTCAGATCCCTTGGAAACAGATTGGCCCCAGGAGTTTCAAAAGGGCCCCCGTCTGGTTAGAATATCTGCCAGTACATAGTGGTGTGAGAAGACAATGATGTCAAAAACAATGTGTCTTGATTTTAGAAGTTATTATCCTAACTAACTCGGGTGGGATTTTTTTTCTCTCTCTCTCTCTCCTTTTCAACAGGATCACAACTCTTCCGGAGAAGACATGGAGATATCGGAAGACGAGATGCCCGGCACACCCAACTCGAGTGGAGACAAATCCATTGTGGTCAACTCTTCAGTTTCCATCGCCATTCCTCACCCAGGATTCCCCCCTCTCCCCCCTCAGGGGGGATTCCCGCTGCCTCCTCCCCCCCTGCCTCCCCCTCCGACCCACCCTGCCGTCACCGTGCCCCCGCCTCCCCTGCCCGCGCCCCCGGGGGCACCCCTCCACCCCATGCTTCACCCCCTGCACCCCTTCGCTCCCAGTATGGTGCCCATGATGCAGATGGACTTGGCGAATTGCTTGGGGCACCCGTGGGGCGGCATGTCGATGTCCTTTCAGATGCAGACCCAGATGCTGAGCCGCATGATGCAGGGCCAGCGGGCGTACCCGTACCCTCCCTTCATGGGCGGAGGGGGGATGCAGTTCACCAACCTCCCCCCCTACCGGCCCTTCTCCATGGGAGCAGCTGCAGCAGCGGGGGCGACCAACATGGCCCACGGGCAGCCCTGGCCCCCCCTGCCTAAATTCAACCCCTCGGTGCCCCCACCCGGGTACGAGCCCAAGAAGGAGGACCCCCACAAGGCTACGGTGGACGGGGTGCTGCTGGTCATCGTCAAGGAGCTAAAGGCCATCATGAAGAGGGACCTGAACCGGAAGATGGTGGAAGTGGTGGCGTTCAGGGCCTTTGACGAGTGGTGGGAGAAGAAAGAGCGTTCGGCCAAGGTGGGTTTGTAGAGCCTGCAGCTGCCCACAGGGCAGTGGCTTCAATTCCACTTCCATGACATGTTGCACAGTTTGTCAGAGCAGAGTCTTCAATCTGTTATCTCATTGAGTTTGTTTGTTTGCTCAGTTTCACCTGGGCTTGCTTTCCAGACAGTAGCTGCATTATTATTTATTTTTGCTATAGACTCATTAGAAAGCAATCCCCAATGGAGTGCTATGGAGGGTAGCTTGAGCGCTGTGCCATTACTGTGATGTCTACAAAGCAAGCCCATGTAAAATTGAAACTCAAGAAGGGAATCAAACTAGTTTATTCCCCACTCAAAGTGCATTGTCCTACCAGAAGAGCTACAGGTAGGTTACCTTCTTTTGAGAAGTTGACAATGATTTCTGTACACATGCAAGAGTTTTTTTTTGCACACACACAATTCACAGTTGTATTTGGAATACTGTGAATTTGTTCGCTGTAAACCGATAACAGAACTCTTTCTAACAGTAAACCGGGTAGTATTCAGAACGAGGCATTCACTTCCTTTGAGCGCTTGTATTTGGAAGCTATTTATTTATGTATTTAATATTTTATTTCTATTTGCTATTCACTTTTTATTTTATTGATTATGTATTTTGACTGAGGTTTTAATATTAATGCTCTCCCCAGTAAATGCCTGGGTTTTCGCTTTCAAGCTAACTCAAGTCCCAGCTGTGTGGATAGATGTGCCTTGCAGAGGATAGCAAAGCAAGCTCCAGCGTATGTCTCTGCAGTGCAGTAATGTGCCAGGCAAGCAGGTTTAGCTGTTGTTTACAGGGAGGAAGCTGGAGTGAAATGTTATGCTTGTTTAGTTGTAACCAGCAGAGACCTGACAGTCTGTGGCAGACGAGGCGCAATCAAAAAATGAAGAGACTCTGATCTCGGGATCCCAACATTTCAAACCGTTCTGAGATCAGGAAATCATTTTGTTCCCCTCTTTCCTCGGTGATCCACTGTAAGGAACACATTGGTTCTGTTGTAAGAATTTTGAAATCCTCAGTGTTCCAGATTTTCATCTCTAGCTTGGTTGTGTGTGTTGTATCGTCACGGCAATGCTCTTTTGATTTACCAGGGCTTAAACCATGCAGTTCGAATAGAATAATGAAGACCAGGTGAAACTGAGCAAAACACGTTGCCTCATCACAGAGCGCCCTGGGACACGCACTGTTGAATTCTGTGCAACACTTAGTCCAGAGATGGTATAGAATTCTTGGGGTTTTCTGTTAAGTAAGGAAAATCATATTTATAGCTGAAATTAATCCAGGATTGATTGTTTGTAGAACCTCCCACATTTGTGAACACTTTCTGTTTCCATTTATTTTCTTAGGTTTTTTCAGAATGTTCAATGAATGTATTCCATGGGTAGAATTTTGATTTGGTTGCTTAGTCACCACAGAATGTTTTGCATGTATAGTACTGGTTGGCTATTTAGTGTTTTTTGTCGATTTTAAATACAGTGACTTTTGACATGGCTCTCTGTTAGTAACCCTATTCTGCCTTATGGACACGGAGCTTAATGTAGGTGTTCATTTTATTTGTAGTGTCGAATTTCATCCATTATTATCTACAGCTAGCTATTTTTTCATATCATTATTTGCATCTTAATTATACAAGGGAACCTCATTAATAGTGCATTATCTGTGCAGTCTCATGTACAGGAAAACTGTGCTGCTGCTGCTTTTAAAGTTTATATTTAAAAACATGGAGCAGTTTAAAGCAGTGGGATAGCAGTTTGTAAGAAGACGGTCTTGTATCCGTTTCCAGTCACTGAATACAGGGATGAGACTGTGTTCTATACGGAGTTGGTCAGAACAGCTCAGTTCACTTTTACTCAAAGCCTAGGTGTGTGGAAGACTGCAGCACAGCAGAAGTGCACAGGAATGCGTAAGCCGGGTGCAGTGTCTTTGCACATGTGTGCCGCGTGTTTGATGTGTGTTGCTCCCTCGCCCCCAGGCCTCTCTGACCCCGGTGAAGTCGGGCGAGGTGAAGGAGGAGGACAAGGAGAAGATGAAGCCCAGGGAGCCAGTCACATCCAGCCTGCTGGAGAACTGGAACAAGGTGGAGGGGCTCGGGTACGAGGGCATCGGGCTGGGCATCGGCCTGCGCGGGGCCATCCGCCTGCCATCCTTCAAGGTACAGTACAAACACACTGTCATGCTACGAACAGCATCAATAGACAGGCAAGACGCTTCCCTAAATAAGGCTGTTTGTAAATTGTACCAAGGAAGTGATCTGATTGAGTAATCTGCTGCTGCATCCCCCTGCCTTGGGTTCTCATGCTCATGTGACTTCACACAAACTCAAAGGGCTGGATCTGGCTGTGCAATACAGGATTGTGTAACTCTACCACAGAAGTTACATTTTGAATTGCCTTGCCTACAGAATGTTTGCCTTTGGAGGCTTTTGCTGGAGCGATAGATCGAGATAGAGAACTAAAACTAAATCTATTCCTAAGCTGTTCTGTAAACCCTATATTAAATGTATCCAGTCCAATTCGGATGTTGATGTTAGGACCCCTTTCTGTTCAAGTTACAGATGCAAGGTCATCTTGGTTCATAGCTGGTCTTGGTATGTGTTTCTGTTTCGCACACAGGTGAAGAGAAAAGAGCCTCCAGACCCTGCCTCCACTGGAGATCCCAAGCGAGTCCGCCCCTCCACTCCGGCAGACGATGAGCTGGAAGATGAAGGTCAGGGTCCAGCCGCAGCATCTCAATTGAGACGAGTCTGTCTGCACACTAAACCTCGCGGGGGGGGGGGGGGGGGGGAGGAAGGGGGGGCTGTTGGCTGTCCCCGATTCCGCTCTGAGCTGTATTAAATTCTTTTTTAAAAATCCATCCTTGCTGTACTGCTGTTACAGTTTTGGAAGTGATGCTGGGATTGTATGTGTTTGCGGTGTACAAGTAAAGCAGTATTACAGTGACCTAGTCTTTTCAAATGATATTGAAGATGCAGTTTGTGATGTGTGAATTCGGCATGGCTTGTTCAATGCCCCATATTCAGAAAGATCTGGCTGCCGTGGAGACTCATTGTCCTCTTTCCATTGTGTCCCCCAGAGTCGGAGCGGGACAGGGACGTGGCTGACCTGGCCTCGGACGTGTCCAAAAAGGACGTGGACGTGGTGGCAGTCAGGCGGCGGCACGCGAGACCGCTGGAGCTGGACAGCGAAGGGGAGGAGGAAGAGGAGACTTCTGGGAAAGAGGAGGAATCGTCTTCGGAAAAGGAAGAGCAAGATGACAACGAGGCTTCTGAGAAGTTATCATCGGACAAGGTGAGGATTGGCTTTCACGTCGCTCTTCGTGAGAGGCTAGTGCTCGCATAACGTTAGTCTTTCTTATAACAGGAGTTAGGAAAGCAAAACCCTACGAGGGGTGAAGACGACTTCACTTTGTCCCTCTGTTCCTCCGAGCTGTTCTGCTGTCAGTGCTAACATCATCATCTAGTTGTGCCTGGTTGTGCGTGTGGAGATGTGATAGAAACCAGGCAATAGAATCTGAATGTATAGATTCTTTACAGGAGGAGGAGGAGAGTGATGAAGATGACGATGAAGACGAGGAGGATGAAGATGATGACGTTGAAGTCAGAGAAACCGAACCTGACTCTGCGGATGAAGGTGAGATTATTTCTGGTCAAGGCCAGCTACCACACGGTCCGGTTGAGCCTTCATTTCTTTCTACTACAAGATTCAAGTCCTGCACAAATGTAGTTACAGGTTATGATTAAGTACAAACTTGGATGCATACATAAATATAGCCTAATATATTTGTAAGGAAGATCTTGATTAAAATCCAGTAACAAACCACACTACAGAATCCATAGAGTAATTCAGCGAAACAGTCAATGACTTATTGAGTAGAAGACCATTATACAAATGATTAGGTTCATATTTCTATTTCATTTCATTAGTGTTGAGGACATTTATATATATATATATATATATATATTTATTTATCACCACAGAAGTAGAAAGCATCTTCTCCTCTAAAGCTGGACTCGAGTCATCATCGGAAAGCGAAGATTCCTCTGAGTATGCAAGCAGCTCAGAGGAGGAAGAAGAGGAGGAGGACTATGAAGAAGAGGAAGAGGAGGAGGAGGAAGAAGAAGAAGAGGAGAAAGCGCCCCTCATTTTAGAGTCAGAGGATGAAGCGGAGGTGGAGGAGCACGCTGACCTCAAGCCGGCCACTCCCACCGCTGCAGAGCCCCCCGCAGAGGAGGACATCAATGTGGAGGACATGGGTGGAGAGGCCAGGCCAGAGGAGCCGGCAGCACACCCCATCAGGGAGGAATCGAAGGGAGAAACCCGGGGAAAAGACAGAGTGGAGGAAGACGAGTTAAAGACAAGGCAACGGGTAGAAGAATCCATAGCGGACGAAACAGCAGCCAGTGAACCGGAGCCCGATCGGAGGCCTCCATCTCCCAAAGGACTACTGGGTACGCAAGCAGTTCTACTGGAAAGAGGGCTTTTGCTATACCAAGTCTGGCATACATTAGTAGTTAATTTATATGCTTAAGCAAACGTATACAGTTGACTGCAGTAATAGTGAAGCTTTTTGATGGAAAGGTTATGTCTACAGCAGTGGGTTTCATATCTTAACTGATATCAGTCGTTGAATTTACAACTACCGTTCAAAACATATGTTTTTTAGTTAAACATCATGGAAGTTTTTAAAGAAATGATCATTTTAATATATTTCTTCACTATTTGCTTTTGTTTTGCAGAGGAGTCTGACCCCGACATCGAGATGGAGCCTGCAGTTTTGGAGGCTTTGAAGGCCGAGCCCCCTGAGGACCTTGGGAATCTGAGACCCCCGACTCCCACGGGGTCCCTAGGCGACAGCGACCTGGACGTGCGGCTCAAGAGCAAGTTCTCCTCCCCCTCCGTTGAGGAGGAGGATGGGCTCCCCAGGACCCCCGGCCGAGAGATCTGCACGCATTCCGACCCCGAGCTGCCTGTACCCAAGACTCTGCCTTCCTCCTTCGCTCCTGCCCTCCCTCCCACCCCGGGCAAAGAGATCCCCTTCCTTTCTCCCGAGCTTGCGGCCATCGGCAAGCTGTCGGTCGATGAGGACCTTCCGAGGACGCCGGGCCGGGAGTTTGTGGGCAGAGCCGCCATGGGTCTGGGAAAATCCCAGAGCACGGAGACGATCCCAGCCACACCTGGCAGCGACGCGCCACTGACTGGGAACAGCCTGACTCTGATCTCTCCCCACATCCCCGGCAGTCCCTTCTCCTACCCCTCGCAGTCCCCGGGCGCTAGCAGTGGGATCCCCCGAACTCCAGGGAGGGATTTCACCTTCACCCCAACTTTCCCCGACCCTGCCACTGTAGCAGCCGCTGCAGCCTCTGGCCTCCCCATTCACAGGAAAGCTTCCTTCGACAGCTTGGAGGACAGAACATTGTTCAAGGAGCCATCCACTGTGTCTCCACTGATCAACCTCAACTGCACGGTCCCCCTGGTCCCAATCGCCACCCCCTTGCCATCCGGCTTCCCCAAGGACTTTGGGCTGCCCCAATCTGGCCCTCCTGCTTCGGAGCTAACGCCCACCTCAATCAGTGTGCCAAACGAGGCAACCCCTCCTGTAGCAACCCCTCCCAAGAGAAAACCAGGGCGGCCAAAAACGAAAAAGGTTTCTTCCCCGCCGTTTCTGTCTCTGGATACCACAAAGGCAGAATACGCAGGAGGTGAGCTGAAGGTTAAGGACTCGTTTGTCGGGGATCCGTCGACGATCACCCTGGACTTCAGGGAAGAGCTGGGGAAGGCGGATGTTCTGGATAAGGTCCCGTTTCAGGAGCTGGAGAACAGGCTGGCGGAGGAGGAGCTGGAGGAGCTGGAAGAGGAGGAGCTGGTGCAGAAGCCCCGCAAGCAGCTGACCCGGCGGCACCGGAGGAAACAGGAGGAGCTGCTGCTGCTGGCTCTGCGCAGCCCGGACTTCTCCCCCCCCAGGCCCTCCTTCCGGCTGCGCTCCGACTTCGAGGAGATGACCATCCTGTACGACATCTGGAACGACGGCATCGATGAAGAGGACGTGCGGCACCTGCACATCACCTACGACAAGATGCTGCAGCAGGACAACGGCATGGACTGGCTCAACGACACCCTCTGGGTCCACCATCCTCATATCCTTTCAGCGTGACCGACGATAGAGAGCACACTAAACAGACTGATTACAGTTTCCCTGGTAGACATAGCAGAACAGTAAAACAATCATTTTGCATTAACACTTGTTGTTTAGTTTTTTTTTTTTTTTTTACCGCAAAAGTATGTTATGCAGTAGCTGGATGTTAGAATCCTATAATAGTAATAATAATTAGTTTTGTTTAGCTGCTGGTGAACTGTTTAGTTTTTTTGAGGTGTCAGTGAATGCTTGTAAACTTGTTTTGATTGTCTGGGGTTATCGTTTATGATTGAATGTGTGCAGTGTCCGTGTTTTTCCTTGACTCCCGTGCAACTACCAGAATTCCCAGTGTGAAGAAGAAGAAGCGGGATGACGGGATGCGGGACCACATGACGGGGTGCGCCCGCAGCGAGGGCTACTACAAAATCGACAAGAAGGATAAAATCAAATACCTCATCAGCAGCCGCCCCGTCACAGAGGAGACTCCTGAGGATACGCAAGTAAGGGGCGCGCTCACCTTGAATAAGAACAGGTGTTACCGGGGGGTGGGACACGAGTAATGTGTAGTGCCTTATTTAAAAAAAAGGGGGCATTGCAAGTGCCCTTCGGAATCATTCAGCTGAAATCGGTTGTGTTTCGCTGTCAAGTTGTGAACGGTTTTGTTTTTTGAGCAATAGCAGATGTCAGGGATTTGATTTGATTGCCCTATGATTAGGAGAGTAAGGCTTACTGGTCGCTGCTGTTTCCATTTCCCATTCCCTTTGAATCAATCCCAACACATCACTGAACTATTAAAATGATCTTCTCACCGTGGCAACGCATTACTTCAATTGAAGTCACTGTTAGTCAGTTGCATTGGCTTCAAATAAAAGCAGCTGAATAATCACATCAATTATTATGCCTCCTAAAATATCCATTCCAATTGCCTTCGAAGTAATTGGAATTGGGAATTTGATTTTAAAAAGGAACTGGAATTTGAACCTCCAGCCCTGGTCCCTTGCCTGCGCTGGAAAGCGTAATGAATGCTGTAGTTTACACGGGCAGTGCTGCGGCTCACTTTACACTTGGGTTGTTTGTTTCCGCAGGGGATGAGTATCCCAGCGCAGCCTCACGCCTCGACCCGGTCCGGCTCGGAGAGGCGATCAGAGCAGCGGCGCCTCCTGTCCTCCTTCACTGGCAGCTGTGACAGCGACCTGCTCAAGTTCAACCAGCTCAAGGTGCGCCAGACCCTACTACTGTTGTTGTTATTATTATTAGAGTTAATTAGGACCTGCTTGCAATAAAGACCAGGACTGGAATGGATCTCAAAGGACAGAGTTGACTACCACTGGTCTAGGGTTTTTTTTTTTTAGTTTTGTGCCGATTTAATTAAAGTCTTGTTCTAATAAAAACAGGGTAATGATTATGTGTTTGTTTTTATTTCCTGACAGTTCCGTAAGAAGAAGATCAGATTCTGCAAAAGCCACATCCACGACTGGGGTCTGTTTGCCATGGAGCCCATAGCAGCGGATGAGATGGTGATTGAGTATGTGGGCCAGAACATCAGACAGGTAGGTGACAGGGTTTGGTGCAGGCAACACCAGCCGTGATGCATCTACTGACCCCTTATGGGAGGCAAGTGGATAATATTTTCATAATTATTTTGATTTGAATAGCTGGTATAAGGCAGATTTTAGTTTTTCTTCAATAATTATTATATATATATCTATCTATATCTAGCTATGTATAATATATATAGCCCAACTGCTATATATATATATATATATATATATATATATATATATATAATTTAGTTTTTATTGTGATTCAAACTACAAGCAGGAAATCATCCTTAATCATCTTGTACAATCTACTTTTTAGCATTAAAATTGCATTGAAAACAAAACAAAACAGTTGAGGCTGTTATGTTTCTCTCAACATCGAACCAACTTGTTATTCCTTAAATGTAAAATAAAATGTCATTTAAAATACAGATTTAACAAACGGAGCAAAAGCAGAGATGGTGAGCACAGAGCGGTAGGTTGTAACGGCTCCAGTTGCTGTAACACTGCGCCAGCATTGCAGGACACGACACCCTGGACTCTCGGGCACAGCGCTGAGGGCCGCTGGTTTACACACACCCTCCTGCGAGGGATTTCCCCGGCGCTGTGATGTCATGGGCTCTGTCTCCCGCAGGTGATCGCAGACATGCGAGAGAAGCGCTACGAGGACGAGGGCATCGGGAGCAGCTACATGTTCAGAGTGGATCACGACACCATCATCGATGCTACCAAGTGTGGCAACTTCGCCAGGTTCATCAACCACAGCTGCAACGTGAGTACCACGCCCCCGAGGGGGGCCGGGCATTGATCCCTGTGAACATTAACCCAGTGGGGGCTGGAGACCGTTCCCGGGACTCTCCCCTCTGCCTTGCTCGACAGCTGGGAGGCATGGCCCCATGCAACCCGATAGCCTTGTGAGCCCAATGCAGTTTGTATTCAGCGTCTGTTCTGGGTGGGGTTTGCCAGGTTGGAGCTGAGAAACCACAAGCTGGCAGAGGCAGAGAGTCACTGACAATCCGGGCTTTGCTTCCCTCCGTTTGGTTGACCTTTCCCGATCTTGTCTTGTGCAATCAGCAGCAGCTCAAGAATTGTTCCCGAGAGAGGCTTGAGGTGCTGCAGCCCCATCTAGTGGGTATGCAGTGTAAAATGTGGGGCTGCAGTCCGTGTGATGGTGGTGATGACAGCAACACCACCTAATGCTGTTGTGTTTTTTTTTTTTTGTTTGTTTTTTTCTTGCAGCCCAACTGCTACGCCAAGGTCATCACAGTGGAGTCCCAGAAGAAGATTGTCATTTACTCCCGGCAGCAGATCAGCGTGAACGAGGAGATCACGTACGATTACAAGTTCCCCATCGAAGACGTCAAGATCCCGTGTCTGTGCGGAGCGGAGAACTGCAGGGGGACCCTGAACTAGAGAGGGGGGTTGCACTGTGCCAAAAAGAAACAGGAATCCACTCTAATAAAATGGAGATTACCCCCCCGACGTACGGCACTTCTCCTCGGGCTTGTAGACAGGCGGGTGCACACGCAGGGGAGTCCAGGACTCTCTCTGGCGTCGTTGTTGTTTACGATTTCAGGTGCTCTTCCACATGCCACTTTCCACCCCAGTCTATCAGCAGAACAACACTAGTGTCCCTCCCCACCTTCTCCCAGTCCCCAGGAAGCCTGCAGTCTCAGTCACGCAGGGACACGGCACCTGTACTATATCATCCATCTAGGAGTGCTGCTACTTTTTCTTTTCAGAGCGTTTATTGTACAATGAGAATAATGTGAAACAGTAGTGGTGAGGTTGACTGAATGATTAGGTTTTCGTTTTGGTTGTTTGGCCTTGAGTTTGCACAGAATCTGAAGACGTCACTGTGGGTAGTTTTTTTGTTTTGTTTTGTATTTTGTTTGTTTGATTGATTGCGAAGGAGCTGGCTGGTATTTCTGTTGCCTGTAGCATTGATGAGGGGCTGGGGGTGGAAGAGCCCAAATCCTTCATCTTCCTGTAGGGGGAAGGATGACTCGTACACAGCTTGGTTTTCCAGATTTTCAAAAAGGCCTTTTTTATTCTTTTGGCACTTATTAGCAGGCTTATACTTTATAAATCCAGTCATTTGAGCTGTGTAGTGCGTGTGTGTCAAATAATAGAAAACATAAGCATGCCTCTTGAAAATGATAATTGTGTTCTTTACCGTTAGAAAAAAACACTTTGTACACAGAAGCATTATTTATTTATTTCATCCCACTCACTCCCCTTTTTAAAATCACACGTGGCTCCCATAGTTCAGAGAAGGTTGTGTAAGTTAAAAGCATCTACTGCCATCTACAGGTGACTTTGTGTTACTGCAGCACAGTTCCTGTATTATAAGTGAAACTATGCATGGTCCTCCTGCAGTGAATCTCATGCTCATTAAAAAGACCTAAGGTGGTTGAAAGGACAAAGGTTTAATAAACGCACAAGCAAGCAGCTTAGGTCAGGCTGAGAACTTGCACTTTTAACACATTCAAATATATAGAATCTTACCTTACTTCACTTCCGGGGCCCTTTGACAATTTCTCTTAACGTTTGTCTCCCACTTTCCCTCCTGTTGCGTTCTCGTTTATTCACCGTGTCGTTTTACTGCAGATGTGTTGTGCAGCATCCTAGAAATGTACATTCATATTTTCAGAGAATTGAAAATCTGCTCAGGATTCTCAGTAGGGAGCCGATGGCTTCTATGAAAACCAGCAGCTCAACAAATATGAAACTTTCAGTGCCAAAAATGGCCTTTCAAACCTGAACAGATCTCCAGCTCGGCTTCCTCTGGCTAAAATGGAGGGGTTTTTTTTCAGTAGAGCAGTAAGCACAGATAACAATGAATACAGCTGTTTGTGTAAAGCGACAGGTGTGTGGAAAACATAGCTATTGGTTTTTTTGTATATGTGCAATATTCACTATTTTAAGTCAATAATCACTACAGATAAACTCAACAGTCACTAAACTATCCTCTCTGAATTTACTACAATGTATTATATAGGGTAACCAGGGGTCTCACTTGATCTGCAGTGTGGGTTAGAAAACAAAAAAAAGTGCTCCTACGCTAAAGAAAATACGGCTGCAGTCTTTGCTCATTTATTAATGACATGGTTATTTCTGCCTTCGTTTTCTGTTTCTCCTGCAAAATAATCAGTTCTTATTTTCGTGTGTATAATGCATGAATGAGTCCTTCCCGTGATCCCCTGGTGGGGCTAGTAAGGGTACGAATGCATGCCTTATACATGTGATCAACGTGATTTGGAAAGGAACATGAAATGAATACGGGCAATTCAATCCACATGAATTAACAGGGCTGAATTTAAAACGAATGACTTCAGAACTCCGAGGAAGTGCATGTAAGATATTCAGCCGGAATTCATTATAAATTTGCAGCCGTTATTTTAAAGCATTACCCTTGTATCCTTTATGGCAACTGCTGCTTTAGAGAGTAGCGCAGAACAGTATCAGACTTCTGCCATTCTCGATATTTTTTCAGTTACAGGCACAGAAATACCTTCCAGCCGTGACCAGGCGATGCTTCAGATCCACAGTGCTACCATTCTTTGTATAGTCCAGTGCTTTTTTTATTTGTTTTCAATTATAGCAACATTTCTTTCTCACCTTTTTTTTTATACAATGAGTTGTAACATCTATATTTGTACATAAGCTAGCTTATTCTTTCTTTCTGTTTTGCGAATGCACAATGGGTTAGCATGTAGCTTTGCTTGCATGTCTCCTAGGACTCAATCAGAAGCTGAAAACAGGTCATTCATCACGTCTTGACCTTCCGAGGACCCCCCTGCAACTTCGACCGATCCGCACAACTTAGGGGGGGGGGGGGGGGGGCGGGGGGGGGGGGGGTAGGAAGGCTTTTAAATTTTTTTTTAGATAAAAACATTTGATTTGATCTTTTTTTTCAGGGAGCATTTCCAACACATACATGTAGAATAAAAAAAGTGATGAAAACTTTTTTTTTTTTTTTTTAAACAAAGGTGCATCTTGTATATAGACACACCCAGATCTTGTCAAAAAATTGTTTCTTGTAGAAACATGCATCTGCTTTTTCTTCTCCCCCCTCTTCATTTCTTTGTGCTTCCGAAGATTGTAAATAATTTATTAATGTGAATATTGTCATTTTTTTCTGGGTTTGCTACGAAATACAGCTTGACTCTCAAAACAGAGGCGTATTTAAGAGGAGCTGAATGCTTTGTTTTCAGCTTGTGTCAAGCTTACTGTAAATTATGTAACAAGACAAGAAAACTAAATAGAATGGACCTCTGAAATTTGCAGAGGAGCATTAAGAGTTCTTGAACAGTCACACTAAGAGTGTCGGGGGGGCTCATGGCATATTCTGTTTATTAGAGGGTGAATCTTGTGCAGAATAATCAAAAGCAATCTTAAAAATGTATTTTAAGCAAAGCTAAAACTGGATTTTTGTTTTTCCCAAAAAGAAAAATTTCTCCTTAATTGCCACTGTAAGATTTGTACATGTTCTAAGAAACACTGTAAGGGACATTTGAAGCCCCATCAATGGTGGTTTAAGACAGTCGCTTGCTTTTTCATAATGATGTACAATACAAAGCTGTCTTCTTAGGGACCTCTAAAATTAAAAAATATAACTTTGGGGCTATTTCTTTAAAAGGGTCTCGGCGTCGGAACTGTTTGCAATAAAATATTTTATTGTTTATCCCCCCCCCCCCCCCCCCCCCACCCCGTCCCTCCCCACCCCCTTTCTTTAGGAAGACCCTGCTTTTTGAGATGTAGTATTTTTATTTTTTTCTTTCTTTTAAAGAAATGAACGTGGGTTTTTTTTGTGCAGATAAATCATGTGCCGAGTATCTTGTTTTGACGAAAGTGTTTTGTTGTGGGTGTGTCTTGCTGTATATATTTGTTCATATTTTTGTTGAATTCTTTACTATGTACTATTGTATCATAGTAACTTTTATAAAGCAATCCATAAATATACTGACTTTTTCTTAACGAGAACATGGATGATGTCGTCTGTATTTAAAAAGCGGTGTATCAGACTGGGGAGAGTTTTGCTGTTTTAACCCCCAGTTTATTTACGAGATCACCAGTTACAGTTGTGTATATGGAAGGCTGTGTGGTTTAAGCTAGTAGTTAAAGCAAAGTACTAATGGCTGGGCGGATCTGGATTCAAATCGCAGTGCAGCCACTCTGACTGAAGAAATTACTGGTTCCAATCAGGCACTGGTTCTGTGACTCCAAGAGATCTTCCACTCTCAGCCCTATGAGTGCACGCCAGTCCTGACCTGAACACACACTGTCACGTATACCACCTCTGCCTCTGCACCATAAAACCAGTCTGTAAAACTCAATCTCTTCTAAACCCTACCATCTACAATCCAATCTGAAACAAGTCAACGATCCCCTTTACATGTCTTGTTTTACTATTTCTAAATGAATTCACCAGCCTCCAGTGTTTCCCTGACAGTCTATTATAGCTACAGCCTTCGTGCTCAGCCTACGGATTTCTGTTCTGAAGTCAGAGTTTTGGATCCTGCCTCTTGCCTTGGGCGCTCTTAAACAGAAACTTGATCCTTCGTATCTGTTCACTGAATGCCACTGGCTCCTACTTTTGCCCGACCAAGAAATTAAAAAGAAAAAAAAAAAAAAAAATTGGGGCTTTCTATTAACTAACTATTAACAAAAATCAAAAGCAAGTGGATGTGGGTAGCTTTCTCTGGATCGCCTCCGGAATAGTGTCGGTCTGATCTGTAGGAGATAACCGTCCTTATTGTGATCCAGTAAGATTTTCAAATCCTACAAAGAATTGGTGAAAAAAAAGAGGTTAAACAGACACCAATTACAAATGTGAATGAAACCTCTAATTCCAGGTTCTTCTCATACCTGAGGACACAAAAGATACAAACATGATAACAATCTCCCCTTCAGGGTGCTGTTGTTTCCCTTGTTTTTTTATTATCCTTAATTATAAAACACACAAATCTATGACAAACAATTTGATTATACAGTATATCCTTCAACATATTTAGTTTCTTTTCGTCTTTCTAATTTTACCAGAATGATGTCTATTTATTATTTGTTTTTACAATAAAAACCCTATTACATTATTATTATCTATATACAACGTTATACTTTGCAATACAGCGTACAGGGAGCGTCAGTAGTAACCTATTATCGGGTTTTTTTGTGTTTTTATTTTTATTGTAGACTGTGTATTGTCAATAAGATATCTCATAGGAGGCTGTGTGGTCCAGTGGTTAAAGAACAGGGCTTATAACCAGGTGGTCTCGTGTTCAAATCCCGGCTCACTTACTGATTCACTGTGTGATCTTGAGCAAGTCACTTAACCTCCTTGTGCTCTGTTTTTCGGGGGAGACGTTGTTGTGACGAAGCTGATACATAGTTCACACACCCTCGTCTCTGTAGCTCGCCTTGGGTAAAAGCGTCTGCTAAATAATAATTGATAAATATTACGTGTATACATTTTATTAATTATTTCTAAAACAAATACAGATCTCTTAAGTTTTTGTTCTTGCGGTTGTATCGGCCTGCAAAATACAGTCCACGTCTGGGCGTGTCATCATTTCAGCTGGATTGGTATCTATACAGACAGCTACCCTTCCATTGTGACGAAAATCATCTTTTAAAGAAAAGGCCGTGAAAGTCCAGCACAGTAGGTGGCGCACAACATCCGCGTTTCGAGGTGACTAGTTAGTAGTTTGCCTCTTCTACTGATCCGTAGTTGTAGTCCAGTCAGTTTCAAAACGCCACTGCAACACAGCGAGATGTCAGAGGGAAACAACAGCACAACAACGAGCTCTGCGATAACTATTGAGGACGTTCAAAACCTGGTCAAAAAGAAAGATGAAATAGAAGAACAAATTAAAGCTTACTATGACGTTCTGGAGGATGTAAGTGGTTTGTGCGGGCCGTGTTTTTGTAATAGGCGCACGGCATCAAGACGGTCCAGGCCAGAAAATGTGCCAGTGCTACACCGTGAAAATGTTCTGTAATATTCCAGTTAATTCTGTGTAGTGCAAAACGTACCGGTGTTGTGTTTTACAGAGACTCGTGAACAGGGCCTATTTAGGGAAAAAAAACCAACAACTTCATCATTTTAGATGTGGCAGAGTCTGAGAAAATACAGGTTCTGAAAATGTTATGATACAAACAAGTGTGTGGTTTCTAGTGCTATATATTGAAGCCATTTATCGATTTTTTTTTTTTTTTAAAAAGCAAAAGGGTGTTGGCATGACTGGGCCATTAGTGGACGCAGAGGGCTTCCCACGAGGAGATATTGACGTCTACCAAGTGCGCAATGCCAGACATAACGTCGCGTGTATGTATAAAGTAATATTAATACAAACTGAAAGTGTTGATAAAGACTTTTAAAACCTGGCCACTGAATGTTGGGCAACACCACCAAAACACTAAACCGGCCAATATAAGCTAACATAAAGATAAGCGGTAGAGCAGAATGCCAACACAATGCCAAGATAAGCACATCACACCAGCATATTACACTAGTTCATGTTTAGCCATCTGCTCTGAAAACTATTTTGCAGTTAATGGCAGTGCCATTAACTGCAAAATAGTGTGTGTATGTGTATGTTTTAGGTTTACAGAATGACCACAAGGAAATCATGCAGCAGACTGAAGAGGCGCTGTACCGGCTACACGCCTACGAGAGAGAGAAGCGTGAGAAGGACAAGACCCAGGCCAAAGCAGAGGCTCTGGAGCAGGACCTGCCTCTCCCCCATCCCTTCGCTAAAGTGGACGCTGTCACGCCGGGCTCCCCAGCCAGCATATCTGTAAGGACAGAAAACTCAAATCCATCTCTGATAAAAGTTCACTGGAAATACTGTATGCTCATAGTCATCCTAATTCCCCTCCTCCCCTTTACTTACAACTGAAGATTTCTCTGTTTCTTTTAGTAATTCTACATCCTTACTCTGTACTCAAACTGTGTTGCTTGATCGTTCCCAGGGATTACAAGTTGGAGATGAGATTTTTGAATTCGGCACTGTGAATTCTCTAAACTTTCAGAACCTACAGAACATTGCTTCAGTGGTGCAGCACAGCGAGGGGGTAAGTTAGCACACCCTAAAAGAGTCCTGAGAAACGTGAAATGTAAGGAGGAAGTCTAGTTGCAGGGTAGCAGCATTTCAATTATTCTTCTGCACAGTTTCTTGCTAGTTTAATACCATTAAAATGATTTTACTTAAATTGCTTACAAATAGGAACATTCTCTGCTTTTAAACATACTGGCAAGGGCTGTATGTAAGAGTCAATTATTTGATTGTTATCGAACATGTGTTTTTTTTTTTTTTTTTACCCACAAGAAACCCCTGAGTATAGCTGTGATCCGCAGTGGAAAGAAGGTACACTTGGGGCTCACGCCACAGCGATGGAGTGGAAGGGGTCTGCTTGGGTACGTATGGTCCCTGTACCCCATTTCTTTTTATACAAGGTTGCTTTGAATATGTATTTGGCAGTGCTTTGAAGGTATGTGTGTGCATATAGAGGACAGTTCTGTGCAATGGCAACATTTGCTGTGTTATTACATTGCCCTTGAAAGCAAAGTTATTTCAATCGCTAGCTTGAGGATTCACTTCATATTTCCTCTCGAGGCTGTTTCATTTTACCAAACCCTTTTGAATCTGTAGTTTTGTGTGATGTGTGATTCAAGTAGTTCTTCCTTCATTTGTGACCTGTGACAGATTCAAACTCTTGCCTCCTTGCCTCCCTCTTCTAAATGTTATCTGACACATGCTTTAACACCTGGACAAACTTAAGACCCCAAACCTGCGAGTGTTTCACACCCATGTAATTAATGTTATTTTCTCTGTCCACAGCTGCAACATTCTCCCACTGCAGAGATAAATGCGATCGAGGCATCAAAACTGTAACATCAGTAAATGCTTTTCAAAACCTGGCACTGAACCTTTGTATTATTTTTCACTAAGGGAGCAGTTGGACTGTGATGTGGGAATGCTTGCTTCTGTTAAACCAGATGTACAGCTGTGCATTCTGACTGCTGATGCACTCTTTGATAAGAATGGAACAACATTGCTGTTGCCAGGAGCCCTGGACAGGGCTGCTACCTGTACAGGGAGCATGTCTGTAACTAACTAGTAAATCTCAAGAACCAAGTTCAGGACTGACTCGCGTCATGCTAGGTAACATTGTGCAAAAGAGCAATAAAAACACTGTTTTACACGTGAGCTTTGTAAATGACATGCGGCTTGTTGGATTTGATTCAATTGCGTTTGCTGTATTTTTTTGTAAGCAATTGTGTAATGAGGGAAGGCTGCTCACATTAACTTCTTATCTAGGAATTAAGAACATGTACCACCAATTTCTAACTTACATCTTTATTGAACATGCAATCTAAAACAGTACAGTTCCAATAACAAGGATTAGTGTATCAGTAATCTAGCAAGTAAGGTCTGCTACATTGGGGTAATCGAAGATAAACTTCATGGCCTATGTTTTCCCCTATTGGCAAATTGCAGCTAAATTGCTCCTCCATAATAAATGTATTACATGGGCAATATGAAAGCTAACAACGTTGTCAGGGGTTGGTTATGGGATGGTCTATATAGCCTCTGTGAGACCGTTCGCAGTCAGTATTGTGAGGTTTCCTCTTGCTTCCTGGTCTGCTTCAATAGCTTCAAACAAGGACTTGAAGTTCCCTGCTCCAAAGCCCTGCCATGAAGAGAAATCCTAACATTATTAGTGGGGGTGTTGGTATTATTTATTAAACAGTGACCAGCTTTAAATGACATTCTAATGACATTTTAAATGTTGTTTTACTTTTTGATATTTTCCATGCTGAGTTCAGGAGCTGCTGTTCTGTTCTAGTTCCTTGCTCGAGACACGTGATTCGACGCCCAGGTTAGAAGTAAGGGCCAGCGCCATCTAGAGCACAGCTATGTATTGTCAGCAATCCAAAGCAGAAACTTGATCCTTCGTATCTGTTCAATAGATGCCACTGGCTCTTACTTTAGCACTTGACCAGGAAATGATAAATAAGTGGCTTTGTATCATTTAACCAATAACAAGCACAGTATGCACAAGTCAGGAAGAGGTAGCTACTGTAGTTAACAACAGAAATTACTAATACTGACCAAAATGTCTCTATGTAAATCAGGTGGACATAAATAATACTATTTAAATAATAGTGACCTGGTGGTTGTTTCTCTGGATCACCTCCAGGAATAGTGTTGGTCTGTCCTGCACAGGTTTGGTGAAGATCTGGAGGAGATAACCTTCTTCATCAAAATCCACAAGGATTTTCAATTCCTACAACAGAACAAGGTGAAATAGACTCAATTTGTGAATGTGACAGAAACCTCTAATATTCTGGGGAGATTCAAGTTTCCCCATCACATAACAGAAATCCAGGCTTAGGTGACCTGCCAAAAAAAAAGAATACTTAACAGCTAAAATTATAGCTGAATAAAAATGGATTCCATGTTTTGTTTACATTGTGCATCAGAGTAGCTTGTGGGTTGTGATTTACAATTATTTATTCATTTACACAATATTTCAAATTGTTTTTTATTTTCCCTAAATGCTCAACGTCCTGTTCTGCCCACCTCCAGTATATCAAGATCCTCGTTGATTTTGGTTTTTGATCCTTGGAGCTGTTCCCTCAGCTGTTTATAGTATGTATCTGGAACTGTCATGAACTCCATCCCGCGTTCCTTCAGGTTTCTAATCTGAAAATCAAATGTCATTTCAACTGCATAAACAGTACAGTATGTGGGAGTAAAACAGGTCTATCGCAGGTATATTGTATTACTCTGAGCAAATTAGCACACAGACTTCAAGAAAAGGGGCTTGGCAGACCTGAAAATATGAATATTTACAAAATCTAACACAGGAATGGGCTTACTTAGTGTATATTGTAAAAGGACGCTACCCCTGGCAGTGCCCTATTAGATTGTTTTGAGGTGTTGATATTGAACAGGCTTGTTTGTGGTTAGATTTTTAATAATGTTTTCATGAATCCCAGAGGAACCCACTCACAGCTGTGATGATATCCGAGGTGTTCATTGCAATGTGCTGGACTCCTGGGCCTCCGTAGTATTCAACATACTCCTGGATCTGCGATTTCCTTTTCCCCATGGCGGGCTCGTTGATCGGCATCTTAATGGTCTCCTCGTGGTTGGCCACCACGATGGAACGGAGCGCGCTGAAGTCTGTGTGGAGCTGCTTGTCATCAACAGACCAGAAACGGTGGAAGAGCAGGTTCTTTTCATACCTGATGTCACAAATGAACGGCTCTTTGAATCCATTTATTCAGTAGGTGTGCCAAAAAGGAGTGAGTTGCATAAAGCAGAATCCACATTTATAGTTTCACATGGTTTGCATCAATGATCTGCTGGAGCAGGTCAGGCTCGTTTGATCTCTACATACCATTCAGCAGCTAACACATCTGCAGGGCCTCTCCGATCCCAGGGGAGTATTAACAAAACTAGCAGTGTCAGCCAGTACTTTTCCATTAGAGCAATAGGTAAAACTGGAATATTATAATAAATGTTTTGTGTCGGTGGATGATACTTTTTTCAAAGTCACAAAAAATAATAACGCGCCCCACTTCTTCTCAAAACGCCAACTGAAATGCAAAGATCTGTGTTTTTTAATGTGGAGAAGAGCAGTACATTCTTATAAGCATGAGAAAGTCAACTGCAAAATGACTTTGCAAAATCGCTTACCCACTCTCAACCACTCAACAGCATTCTCTCAGCCTTTTCCATCGTTTCAATGAAAATCAGAGGCTGATCATGAATCGAAAAACAAATAACATATAGGTAGATGTATCAGGACAGCCAGTATCTGTGATGGTGATCTGTGCTATAACCCTAGAAGAGATAGATATTTTTGCGTTCTTTATTTCCTTACCAATCCACTACAGGGACCAGCTCAGTGTCTGGCTGGTTTCCCACCACATGGTCAATGAAATTCAGCTTCCCGCTCGGCCTGCAGGAAAAGGAAGACAGCTGACAGTTACAGAGTGGATTCAGAATATCCTGACATCATGATCACAACGGTGAGAACCAGAATGGATAAGAGCTAGGGCTGTGCAGAGGAATGCCCTTGTCTACGCGGTTATTGAGTACCAATCAATAACAATTTGACTGTGGTTTATATAATAAATAACCCTTTGTGATCAAACCAACTGAAACCACTCATGTTTTATCTGGGATTATTTGTCTTGGTTGTATTTTAGATCTGTTTATATAAAATCCTTTTGATTTCGGTTTTGCGCAGTTCATTTGAAATGCGTCGTCTCTGCCTTGAATTTTGGGATTGTACGCCAGGGCAACATTTCATGTCTAATTAAATCACTAAATCACTGTTCTTTCAAATATACTTCATTGAAATCATGTTGTAACTCATCAGTCACAGTTTGTATGTTTAATGCACGTCTGTGTATTTTTACATTTTTACGTCACTTACACACAATGAAAACAGATCGAGTACAGAGCCCACGTGGAAACACTCACAGTGTGTCTAGTAGAGGATCCCGGAAAAGAGGAGCTTCAAACCCTGGTAGGAAAAGCCCTTTGTAATCCATCCTCTCCACAAGAGTGTGGGTCGTGTCTCCGTACTGCAAGAGAAGACTCACACTCAGGACATAGAACAGAAATGCTCTGTGTCTCTGTACTGCAAGAGAAGTCTCACACTCAGGACATAGAACAGAAATGCACTGTGTCTCTGTACTGCAAGAGAAGACTCACACTCAGGACATAGAACAGAAATGATCTGTGTCTCTGTACTGCAAGAGAAGACTCACACTCAGGACATAGAACAGAAATGCTCTGTGTCTCTGTACTGCAAGAGAAGTCTCACACTCAGGACATAGAACAAATGCACTGTGTCTCTGTACTGCAAGAGAAGAGTCACACTCAGGACATAGAACAGAAATGCTGTGTGTCTCCGTACTGCAAGAGAAGACTCACACTCAGGACATAGAAAGCAACAACCACTTTTTTTTCTCGAGTCATTTACTTCAATATTGATCCTGTTGTCCTCACTTTCCAGTGCTTGTACTTACTGTCTGGATCACAGCTAGTTTCACTTTCCAGTGCTTGTACTTACTGTCTGGATCACAGCTAGCTTCACTTTCCAGTGCTTGTACTTACTGTCTGGATCACAGCTAGCTTCACTTTCCAGTGCTTGTACTTACTGTCTGGATCACAGCTAGCTTCACTTTCCAGTGCTTGTACTTACTGTCTGGATCACAGCTAGCTTCACTTTCCAGTGCTTGTACTTACTGTCTGGATCACAGCTAGCTTCACTTTCCAGTGCTTGTACTTACTGTCTGGATCACAGCTACCTTCACTTTCCAGTGCTTGTACTTACTGTCTGGATCACAGCTAGCTTCACTTTCCAGTGCTTGTACTTACTGTCTGGATCACAGCTAGCTTCACTTTCCAGTGCTTGTACTTACTGTCTGGATCACAGCTAGCTTCACTTTCCCGTGCTTGTCTTCCTCTATAAAGGGTTCCTTCACAATCACAGCCCCTCGTTCTCTGGCTTTCTGTGTGGGCACCAAACGGCGCGATGATTTAGCACGGCTTTGCAAGCAACGGACATTATGTCACACTTTCTTTTTTTATGATTTGCTTTTTATTTTTCTAGTCAATAAAAAAAATGTCCAATTCTAACGATGCCTCGCAGCTGCTAACCCCTCACTGCTTGGTAAAGGGTGTTACCAGGACACTGACCCCTGGTGGCGTTCGCCTGCATGACTTTGGGGTTCGTTTGATCACAGCAGGATTTTATTGAAGCAATTTACATGCGTTTAGCTGTAATCCCAGGATACCCCACTGATGAGTGGTGGATGCAGCCCACCCATTCATTTCCAGTGCTGTCAAATGCACCAATACAATCCATACAGCAGTGCAGGGTATAGGCTGGCCATGTAGACCCCTTTCATACATACAGCTTCCTATATTTAATGACATTACATTTCTAGTTCTAGTACCTGGACCAGAAAGTCACAGTCCTTCACAGTAAATGCAACATCTTTCACACCATCCCCGTGTGTCACTAAGTGTGCTCCCATTTCTAAACAAAAGCAAAAAAAGAAGTAAGGCATAAAGTCACAAGAAAAGCTGTTAGTAAAACACTGTGTTAAATGCATGTCTTGATGCAAACTACATGCTGAGCTCATGGAGCAATGCAACGACAAAATAAGAAAATACAAGAGATAAATTGCCCTTATTCGCTGATACTTTTGTGTAGCATTCTGTGTTGCAAGGCAACTTCAAAAGCCATCATTTGATATGTGCTATGCGTTAGTTACATGTTCTATAGGTAATATATAAAGAATATAGATCATTTTGAAATGATCGGTATTACAGGAATAAAAAAAAAATACCCTTGTAGAACTGGAAATGCATTATTAGATATGTGCTACATTTCTCTTTACCTTCATTTCCTGGATTTAGTGGTGATGAAAAAACAAAAATGATCTGGAATAAATAACGAAGAGCAATCAAAAAAGGTTTTGCAACAGTTTTATTTGTATATATATATATATATTTTTTTTGCAATACACTACTGTGCACCACTGCCTCTTAATAGATGATGAAAGGAGATCCTACCTTGTCCTGCTTCACCACGTGACACACCACCTCCCTGCTGCCCGTTTCCAGACCCTTATACCCCACGGGCTCGAAGCCCATCTTGTTACAATAGAAAGAAGCGGCCTGGGGAACACAGTTACCCACAAACCGTTATGAATGCGCAGCCCAAGCGGGTCACTGCAAGCCTTTCTCCGTCCTGTCATTTCCACAATCTTATACCGCCAACCTAAACACGGCCTTAATGGGGAAATCTCTTTGTTAATATAATAATAATAATAATAATAATAATAATAATAATAATAATAATAATTGTGTATACTTAGCTCATCCTTTCCAAACAAAGAATAGATTTAGCTAATTAACCTAATTAACACTTTTTAACATGCTTAAGCACATCAAAGTGCATTATGAGTGTATTTATAATTATAAACACTGTATAATGTTATCACAGCGGTGTAGTTTTAATTAAATGCTGTCTGTGTTCGATCCCTCCCTTCTCGTAGCCAATGGAAGCCTTTCTCTGGAATGTGCCTACAACTCGTTGCCTCCCCTATCATCCCCTCAAAAAAACATCTTAAATTATGCACCCAAAAAAACTAAAACACATGATCAATCCAGGGTTTACCTGTTTAGCATTGCCGACCCAGAATGTAAGATGGTCAAAGCAGACGAACCCCCCTCGTTCATGCTGTAACAAACATCAGCATTTCAGAATGAAACATTAGTGATGAAATGTACAGGTAACAGCCTGTGAAACACCGAACTCTGGCAACACAGACGGAATCCAGCGATTATCAATCCGGATTCAAAACTAAAAATATATACTTTTGTTTTTTGACAGCTGAAAATGTTTACGTTTTAATTCAAATACATACGCCATAGTAATTGTATATATATATATATATATATATATAGATAGATAGATAGATAGATAGATAGATAGATAGATAGATGTTGTGCTATGGAAACTGTGTGATTTATTATAATATAGCACGTACTTACCTTTTCTCCTTTGCTGGTGTAAGTAGTCTAAAATAAAATAAAAACATCAATAAACGAATGGAGCTGCTGAAAGTTGTTTTCGGGAGGGGAGGCTGCGCGTCTCATGGACTCTGATAAGCAGTTCCAGTTTTAAGCAGGCGCACCTTATGTTTAAGTATACAGACACGCTGCGTATGTTTATTTCTTAACAATTTGTGGATAGTGTAGTGAATGTACATTTTGGTACAAGTCTCAATATAACGTCCCGTTCCCCTTTCTCCACATGGAAGACCGATAGAATGGACATATTGATTTTTCTTCGGCCCTAATTTTGAACTAATGGCAGCACTTTTTCGGGGGTTACTTTCTGGGAATTTGTACTGGTAATAAGTAACCCCAAAAGGGCTGCTGCCAGGAGATTTTCTACTGGATCGTGTCGCTCCAAACTCTATTACATAGAAGTGTTAAAATGCTACAGTGCTGTTCTGGTGGTCCTATGCAGATATGCTCTATTACGTCCCTGCTATAGTTCACAAACTGCACGAACCACCAAACAGTGAATGCAGTGAAAATTACAAATCAAATGAATGTATAACGAGTGCCTTACCATGCTGAGGAGAGTAGGATCCTTCTGCCGCTTTAGTTAGTAGAGCCTGAGTTCTGGTAATAAAGTGACTGGAGAAGACCCGCCTCTTTTCATGACTGGAATAAAGCGGGGCTGTGGCAGGTTTAAGTATGAATCAGAAGTACCATATGCTTTGTGAAATACAAATGCTTTTAATGAACATAACCAACTAATGTTAAAATGATGGTCCATTTATATATTATTATTATTATTATTATTATTATTATTATTATTATTATTATTATTATTATTATTATTATTATTATTATGTAGACTCCCTGCGTTATTGTAATTTAAGGCACATATATTAATCTTAAATGTATCGATTCATTTGAAATCTTCCACCCTGATATCCCTATCAGCGGTTCTTGCTTCTTGAAAGGGCCGTGTGTGTTAATATCCAATGGAAAAGCAGGAGCTGGGAAACTCCTCTTCTCAAGCACAACATGTGGGACCACTCAAGGTCTCTGAAGTCTTTGAACACGTTGCCACCGGGCAGGCGTGAGGAGGCATTTTCGAAAACTTTCAGCAACTTTGTTATATACTTCAACTTCAACATAAAACACATTTAATAACACAAAAAAATATGATGCATCTTTACATTTGCGTAACTTAACCCACGATAAGGGTAGAGCAGGTGGATCTGAATTAACTTCAGTCATTAACTAAGTTTAATCCTCCTTTATTACTTTAATTAAAATGCATTCGTGCCAATGAGAAAGTTTCTGTTGGCAGAATTAAACCTGTTGACAATAAACCACAGAACAGTCATCACATTGTTCGGAGCATCACACCGCCCTCTAGCGCCCGTTTGTGTTCACGTGTTTGGAATAATATTGGCACAGATATCCCGGCAACCTTTGCTAAGCGTATCTAAGCAACGGAACGCTGTTTATCTGAAACGTTGACCGGGGATTTAGTCTTCAGACGTGTTATAAAGTGAATAACATTTATTATTATTATTTTTTAATGTTTTCAGGATTGTGCGAGGCTTGAGTAGGTGAGAATACAAATGCATGCTTGTGGATGCAACTTCTTGATTAGGAATTGCACGGTGTATGCGTGATTAATGTTAACACACGACGTTAGAACTGTGTCGTGCCTGTGTTTGTTTGTATACCCGCATCAGCATCATTAATATGAGAGGTTATGCAGTACAGTATGGGGAGAACCACAGCAACTATTTTTTTTTATTTTGCCAAAACCAAGCCAGTTATATTACGAACTTTTACAAATAAGGGCTACCGTTACTGTTTAATCCAGTCCACTGAACTGGCAGCATTCTAGATAGAATTAAAAAAAATAAAAGCCTTGAGTTGGGTTTTGACTACAGTAATTGAGATCCTTTTTGCTGTTTTGATTTCACGACATGCTTGTATTGGATTGTTGTTGCTGATCTAAAGCAGGTCTAGCTGAGTATGAACTTAACCACACTGTGTCATCATTTCGTTTTAGATTATTGACACCATTGCAACATGTCTGATGCTTCAGAAAGCATGGTTATCGAACCCCCAGCAGAGGAGATAAAGCAGGCACCTCAAACAGAGGCTGATACTGAGGCAGAACAGCTCAGTAAGGAGGATAAGGGGGAGAGATCAGCGTCTGCAGAAGATCCCAGAAAACAAGAACCACACTCCAGGCCAGACAGTGGACACTTACACCATGATGAGGGTCAAACGGCTGGTGAGAAAGTCGAGGAAGAGCCGGAGAAACCAGTAGAAGAACAAGAAACCAGTCATGACAAACACCAGGGTGGACAGGAAGAAGAGGACCAAGAAAGCCAAGAGATGGGCCAGGAAGGTGAACAGACAGCCCAGAGCGGTGAAGATCTGGTCCACGGGGGTGAGGGGATGAGCCAGGAAGCTGCAGAATTGCCCAGGGGGGACCTGGCCCTGGGGAGTGGAGAGTCCAGTCTCAGGGAGTCTGAAGGTGGAGAAGGGAAGGGGAAGCACTCACCTCCTGGAGGAGACCCACTAGAAGACTCGCTGGTTTACACGGCCACTCCCAGGACACTCTTTGAAGAGAAAGAGGAGCCTCTGGTCAAAGCTCACCCACTGGTAAGAATGGTTCATGTATTACCTGTGAAATATAAGACCCTATTTCCAAGTTTTAAACTCGGAAGTTTGATAACTGTTTTACAGCTAACAGTCCAGAGCAGTTTCATGAATATCGAACTGTATTTTATTCATAAAAGCAGTACGTGGGAAAGATCTTTTTTCTAAGGTTGCTGTTTATCTGCCCAGTTTACATATTCATATAAATTGTATCATGTTGCTTTGCTTGAGTCAAATTTCCACCAGCTAATAGCAAACTATTCACTGAAAGGGGTGCAATAGAGCAGGTTTGCTGTTGTTTTCATTCCCCTTACGTTATTATTTTAGAATCTAGAGTGGGTATTTGGAATCAACCAAAATCTCCCTGTGTTCAGTCTGCAAGATGAAGGCAGGATTGTGATCCTGTATGGAAGTTCTCACACTGTGGTGATGTATGACTATACTAACAGCACCCAGCACATTCTCCAGGTAAGCCCTCCCCTAATTAGCTACAACGTTTTGGCTTCCCTCTTCTTCAGGTCGCATGCTATTGTATTGGACCCTGCTGAAGAACAAAGTTCTGCAATGAAATGGTTGGAATTAGACAACCCCAGAGATATACACAATGTTAAGGACACGTATTATAGAAATGTGTGCATGCTACGTGATCGTTAAGAGTACTGTGGGTTTGTTGGCTGTACATTGTTAAATTAAAAGTGGATGCTGTCATGTCTTCCCCTAGGGTCACTGTAGTACTATTTCATGTCTCTGCGTCAGTGAAGACAGGAGATGGGTAGCTTCAGCAGATAAAGGTCCAGAGAGTTTGGTGATAATATGGGACTCCTACTCAGGGTAAGACATGTCATTTTTATTTTATTCCTATATGGGAACATATGTACAGCTATGGCCAAAGGTTTTGCATCACCGAGAATTTTAGGACTGAGACATAATTAAAAAATAAATAAATAAATTATATATAATGAACATAATTTAGATCTTTTATGTAATCAAAGAAACTACAAAATGCTATTGCAAAAGTCTACCGATACTAATAGTAGTACAGTATTTCATGTTAGATTTCGAAATGTCACGTTTTTTCGTTAAGTATATGGAAAACTACAAAGCGGTATGTAATTCAATATGTTAACGTAACATTATTCAGCAGGCTTCATTCGACTTTATGAAGCAAAATGAGTTCATTCTATAGGGTGATGCAAAACTTTTGGCCATTTTCTCTTTTTGTATTATTATCTTGTACAATATACAAATTCAAAAAGAGCAGTTACTGCTACAAGATCAGATCATTTACTCTGTTCTTAAAATAAAACGGTCTAAAAAAAGGGTTTGTTTGCAGGATTCCAGTTCAGACCCTGTTTCACTGTCACCCAGAAGGAGGGGTATTAGCCATGGCAATGACTCCAGATGCCAAATATGTTGCAACAATTGGTGCAGACGCCGCTCAGGTACAGAGGGATGGGTTCATGTTCTTTAATCGACCAGGCATGGCAGCTGTGCTGTGCTGTTGAGATCCATATCAATTTCTACATGGAAAATGCAAACATAATGCAGCCATTGATCCTACCCACTGAATGCACCAGCTCAATTCACTCGATCCTGTTTAATATTATGTGCACCAGTTTCAGACCATTTAATACACTTTGATTTAACCTCAATGTTTTAATGTGTAAATAGCCAAGGGTAATGTCCTAGATGACAAAGACCAATGTGCTCTTTTCACAGAGAGTCTGCATTTGGGACTGGTCTTCACAAAGGGAAGATCCTGTCTGTGCAGCAGAACTGAGTGCTGCATATGGGGTGCAGGTAAAGATGTTTGTATATCACAGGACCACATGATCCGTAAAAAAAAAAAACCATTAAAAACAATTACATTCGTCTTTATGTTTAAATTGTACAGATCTAATTAGTAGAACAACATGTTCTTAGATCTATCTATCTATCTGTCTCTCTATCGATTTATCTATATTAATTAGGAGGCACTCATTAAAATGAGCACTACATATAATGAAATGTGAATTATAGCTTTGTTTGTACACTATAATAGGACAGAAATGCTTTCAAACCATTTATTTCTAACTTTTCTATTTTTCTAAAAACTATTCCAATACACTTACATAAGAGAGAGGAGGCCATACGTCCTAGTAGCTGATTGATCTCAGAATGATGTCAAGTTGGGTCTTGAAGGATCCAAGTGATTCTGCCTCAACGCCATGACTAGGCAGCCCATTCCATACCCTCCCCGCTCTCTGAGTGAAGCAGTGTCTCCTTCCCTGTGTCATACGTTTTACACTTGTGATTGTCATTTTGTTTTAGGATTACATCTTGTTTAATCCGAGTGATTGCACACAGCTTGTCAGCAACAGTGAAAGCCAGGTTGTGTTCTACTCCTGGGTACGTTGTCTTCCTTCAGTGTTTTCTTATGTATTGCCAGTCAATAATTTCTTTAGATTTGTAGGGATAATTCTAACCTGATTTACATGTTAGTAGTGGCTGGTACACAGATGTAAATGTGGGTTATTAAGCACGTCTTAAACACTGGAACTATTGTTTTGAGATCCTGTAAAATGTACTTGTTGTCTTTCTGTTCAGTTGGTAAATGGGGTTATGTAGATGCTTATCTGTAATCGTAACATATAAAACACTCCCAGTATTATCTCAAATACTGTACACATTGTGTATCTGGTTCTCTTTATAATCTGTATGTTTTTCTGCAGAACAATGAGAAGCTGGAATACACAGTGCCACAAGTTACAGAGAAGGTGAGTGCACCTTTGCCTCGCTATTATTGCAAAATCAAGTATTACCAATTACAAGAAATATTCACCCCGCTCATCCCCACTTTCTGTCTGTAAAGCATATACACTATATAATGAACAAGAAAAGTCATTGATAAAACTAATAACTCACTGTGTTAATAATTAGCTACAACGTTTAGACTCCCTATATATATATAGAAATATATATATATTTACAAGGCAACGATTGACAGTTAATAACAGAACTTCAAGTCACCAGCTGTTCTGTTTAACGTTTATTTACCTCACAAGGATGTCACACAAAGCCAGGAACAAATGACTCTGTAATCCAGTAGAGCTGGCTAAGCATGGCTTTAGAGCAATGTTTGATATCAATTAACTCTGATTATTGCTTCTTCCCCAACAGTCATTTAACAAGGTTGTGGGATCCTTCAGCCAGACGGTTTTCCATTTCCGAGCTTCTCGGGCGCTCACAGGCACCTCTCTGGGGAACCTGGTGGTCTGGGACAGGATCCGCATCCCCACCCTCCTCAAACCACATAATAAGCAGGCCAAGAAAATGATGCATGTGCAGAAGGACAGCATTACAGTGCTAACTGTGACCGATAGGTACATGCACACCAAATCAAACAAGCGTGCAGTCAACCCCTTTACCTCATCCACTTCATCCTGCGCGTCTCCCTGCAATACAATTCATGTTTCCAAAACTGCACATGGGGGAAGAGCCTGATGTGTGAAAAACAGCGTGTCACGCACACACCTAACATGTCGTTTCTTACCATTTAAACTACATTACATTATACACATGTGTGCAGTCTATAGATTTCTCACTGTAGAGTCCAATTATTATGGTCGTAGACAGACAACAGAGTTGTTTTGGGTTTTTTTACACAACAAATATTGGTTTATAAAAAGAGATCTATATTAAAATAAAGATTTTTACAAAACTTTACGTCGGAGAGGAAATGTCATTCTTACCTTTGAAATGAATCTTTAATGAACTAGCTTTTGTTGTACTTTTTTCTTTCAGCTATATAGTGACAGGTGACAGTAAAGGACATGTTAAGTTTTTCAGTGACCAGCTGCTACTTTTAACCTGGTACAACCACTTCAATTTGGATCCAGTTAGATCCATTTCCTTTGCTAAAGAACTGCCATCTCTAGCAAGGGGGGAAACAGCATACCCATCAGACTGCACTATCAAAGCTGACAAGCTTATTATCAGGTAAGTTAATATCGCTTTAATACGCACCACTGCAGAGCTGAAAGCTTACTGAATATCTTATGATTCAGTGTTTTACGGAAGAACCATTTCCTTTGGTTGTTTGAGAATATCTTTTTACATTGTAGGGCCCCTTACCTTAATTGCAACAAAATAGTAATTTGATGTTTAGAATCCAAACGGCAGGCACATGGCAATTACTGCTGTTCCTGATTTTGTGTCACACAGAAACTTTGTGATATCTGCTGCGGATGCAGTAGTACTTCATGTGGCTGCAGAAGCAACCCAGGTGAATACCTTGGTGCAGGAGCACTGCAAGCCACTGCATGCTGTAGCCTGTCACCCAGCCCAGCCTGTTATCTGCATGGGAAGCTACTGCGGAGTCCTCAAGGTGTGGGACTATCAGTGCAAGAAATACATCTGCAGCAGAATCTTTGAGAAGGAAAATGAAATCAATTGCCTGACATACGATCCAAAAGGTACATCTTGCAGATTTCAGTCAAAGGTTGTGTAAAAGCAAAATGCCTGCGTGTAAATGAATCGGCATAACTTGTCAATCAATGCTGTTACCTTATTATCAACTTTTACACTTCACCTTAAATGGGCAAAAACTCAACATATTGGAATATTTAATTGAACCCTGACCTTTACTATCCAGCATAAAACAACACACTGCCGGAATGCTGTCAAAGTTTTGTGGTTTTTTTGGGGGTTTTTTTAGGCTTACTAATAGGGGTTGGTTTCACCAGTGGTGCCGTTTACATCCTTGATGCCCTATCCCTGAACAATGTGTGCAGTGAGCCCTTCGGATATGCTAAAGACACCATCACCCATATCACCTTCTCCAGCGATTCAAAATACCTTGCCACTGCTGTGAGTATACCATTGAGCAGTGCTGGTTTGTGGTTTGTTGAATGACTGTAATATCTCACTGATCGTAGATGTTCACCTGTTTTGGTTCAAGAACAGATTTCAAAAGTGCCTTTTTAGCCATAACATCTTGGTGTTGACTTTGTACTCTACTTTGAAACAAACGGGTGAAAGTTAATATATTTCTCATTACAGGATGCAGAATTTACAATCACGGTTTTTAATCTTGTTTCTAAAAACGGTGAGAAAAGCTGGCAGTACCTGGGGAGGCAGCGTGCTCACTATAAACCAATCCAGGATATCATGTTTGGGATTAACCTGGACAGTAAAATGCCAAGGCTGCTGTCTCTTGGCATGGACAGAGTGTTGGTAAGGAACTTGAATGAAATACCTGTATGCATTTGTTTGACAGTCCTGTAACGTGGGCAGCCACCTCAGTGGGTTTCATGACTCGCATTTCTTTTTTTCTTTACCCATTTTATGAATCACAGTTTATTAAAGTGTGGATACCTGTTAGGAGCTGTTGGTTTTACATGGTTGGTTAAGGGAAATAGCCAAGCTAAGTGCTGGCAGGCAAAACATAATGTTTATTAATCATGCAACTACATTTAGCCCATTATAATCTGCAAGAACTTGAGCGATTTGAATGGGGAATGGGGAATGGGAAGCATATGGCACTACCTATTCAGTCTTGAAGATGACATTTCTGGAACCTGAAATCCACAGGTAGAGTATGACCTCAGTGACAGCAGTAAGGACGACCTGCGGATCCTGGCCAGTGATCACATTGAACAGAGCGCTGTAGCCAAATGCATGACCTGGTACCCACCCGTCACCAAAGAGAGCTTCATCCTCACAGCCAATGACCAGTTCAAGATGAAACTCTATAACTCTACCACGAAAATGTGCAGGTGAATTGAAAGGGGATTATGAGGGATAAGGAAGCATCATAGAACTGTTTTTTATTGGGTGTTGATATTTTTATCTTAAATAAAATGTTCAGTTTTCGGGGAGCTACTGAGGTTTTGCATGTATTCTGAAGCACATTCTTTGCAAGCAGATAATTGTCAGGTATTTAACATCAGCACTCAGGTAGTAATCTTTCCTCACTTGTAATATTCTTTGCTTTATCGATTTCAAACCATCACTTGTTTTCTATATTTACAGCTATCATAGTGTGGTAAAGAGGCCCTTAAAACAGTTGACCCAGCCACAAGAACTGCAGTTAACAAATCACAAAACACAGGAACAAACCAAAGTTTCAAACAAAACACTTCTAAATACACACAGGTCTCTCCACACATGCAGGCAATAAACATTTCAACCTGCTTTTATACACCTGCCTGCCTAACTACAGGCAGGTGTCCCTCATTCTATTAGAGCCTGGCTCTAATTACAAACCCCAGGGCATTGTGGGTGATGTAGTCCTCTCTCACACCACTGGACTACATTTGTCCTCTCTCCTCCCCCTACTCTGCTGCAATACAGATATCTTTATAACATAAGTTTTAATCCAGGTTTGATTTTGGTTTTCGTTACAGAAAGACACTCCTGGGACCAACATATGGGTCTCCTTTAAAGAAGATAGCTTTGCTCCCTGTTGCATGTAGTAATGAGCTTAAAACCAGCTATCTTGCATACATTACAGAAGACCAGGTAAAACAGCAAATTCTGATTTCCGATTCTCATTTCCAAGGGAATCCTTTTAATATATATATGTGTACATTACTTGGGACATACAAGACCGAATATTAAATTCAGTAACTGATCAGTTATTTAAAAACTACAACAATAAAACAGACTGCACGGTGCTTGTAAGTGCTTGTATGTGTTTGTAAGTTTGTAAAGGTACAGTCTTTACATCCTGAAGGTTGGCCTCCAGATCCTGCCTGTGGATGGGAATCCCCATAAGTCTTCAGCCGTTGTCTGTCACCCCGAGGGGGTCTCCTCATTCGCCTGCTCCTATGATGGGAAGTATGTGTTCACTGCGGGAGGAGGCGACTTCACAGTGTTCAGCTGGGAGACTAACATGAAGTGAGTCAACTTGAGGGTTGCATTAAAGCACAAAAGAACAATTTGTGCCACTTACTCGATCTGCCAGATGCAAGCGTCAAGGGATTTTAAATCGGTGAAAAATGGCAGTGTCCATTTGTAGTTCTGCTAGTTACAAACCCTGGACGATCGGAAGAAGCTGGTAATGAAAATCAAGTCTGATTAAAACCAGATTATGTGTATCACTAATCAGATATAGACACAATAATTTTTTTTTTCTGTGTTTAAAAACATCTTCCTGAAAACACTGTTGATCCACTGGTGACTTTCTGCTATTGATTGTGTTTTATTACCTCCTGTGTTTGTTTTTAACCGCAGTGCCCTCGAAGCTGCAGCGTGCCTCGGAGGAAAAGACCTGGTCCCTTTCTATAGTCTGCTGGAAGGGGGGAGAGATGGAGAGCTGTTTAGGGTAGGGGGACACGATGTCAGCAAAGCACGCATAAAACGGCCTCGCAGAGGTTACATTTCAGGACCATTTTATGTTGGCATTCTATGTTAAAAAACTGCTTTTCATTTTACATTTTACTTTTTACATTTCTGCTTTTGTCTACGATATAAGCTTGTGCAGACTTGATTGCACACCTTAAAACAGTACTGGACAGCTTTGTTTGGAATCAAATGTACTTGCTGAAAGTTCTGTTTCAACATTTGATGTAGCCTTGTGTTTTTTTTCCTATAGGAGCTTGAAGACTATTTTTATTATTGCCAGTTGCGAACTCAAGGTATTGACACCATGGAAACCAGGCAGGTATCAACAAAAATCCCCCTGACTGAGACCCCCTTTGTGATGCGGGCGCTGGGGTTCTACCCAACCGAGCAGGAGGCAAGTCTATATAACGAGATTCAAATACCATCACTGTAACAAATCACATCAGAATGGGGAAGAATCAGCCACTTTAGAAGCGATTGTAGGTACAGTTGTATGTTCAGAGTAAAAGCATTATCTAAACGCATTTCCATTTTACAGACTATAAGAGTTTGTCTTTTTATTCCGCAGGTTGAAGATATGCTCAATGAAATCAAATTCAGTAAATATGTGGACACTGGAAAGTATGTGATAGATATCGATTTAGCGGATTTGTTAAAGCTTTATATAAACCACCGACCAGCTTTCGGCATTTCAGCATACGAACTGCAGCATGCATTTGAGGTTTTGGGCTTGCAAAACGAGAACTGTGGGAATGCACTGAACCGAGGGGAACTACTGCAACTGCTGCAGAGCACAGGTAAGCCAGGCACTTCTCAAATGAAAGACATTAAGAAATCTCCTCAAGAATAGCATCTAGTGGCTGTGGTAACCAGCAGAGAATAGAGAAACAGGCAGTAAGTGTTGCTTGTCGCCTATGTCACTGTCCATGGTCTCAAGCCCATATCTGGTCCAGGTATAGCCAGATGACCACCGTTTGGCCAAAATATGTTATTTTTAAGACAGCCTTGAAAAAATAACCACATAAGATATTACAAGTCAAGGATTGAAACATTTTTGCTAATGTCGTCTTTTTTTTTTTTTTTTTTTTTTTTTTGAGGTATGGATGTCAATGCAAACAAGCTACAGTGTTTGGTTGTAATGGGGTGTATCTGTCTTGATCATGCATGTCCTTGCTTTTTGTTAGGGGAGCATATGACAGAGGAAGAGCTGGCAGAGTATTTTTCAACACTGTTGGGTTTAAATCCCGAAGGAGGAAGGTCAGAGCTGGGGAATTATGATTCAGCAGGTACAGTAAACAAGCCTATAGCTGCTGTAACTTGAGCCATTCACACACCTGCAAAGCGAATGTCTAATGCACACAAAATCAATATAGACATCCTCTTAAAGGCACCACTAGCATTTCTATCACCTGTTGGGCTGGACTCCGCATCACCCCAGTGATGTACTGTAAGCATATGAATCAAAACTCATTTCGACAAGCCTTTTTTTTTTTGTACTACTAAAGGTTTTTAACTGGCAATGGGGAGTGCTGTGACTACAGTGTTGCAGTACAGACAAACACCCTGAAACTGATCAGTGCTTTGTTTGCTGCTCTACATGGACCTGACCTTTATCTAAGAAAAAACAAACCAAAAGTTACATTGTGGAAGTTTTATATGGGTGATATTTCACAGATTCAGTACAGCCATGACAGTCTGTTTCTTAATTCAAATAAACGTGTATTATTATTATTATTATTATTATTATTATTATTATTATTATTATTAAAGTTATGCTTTGTCTGTTTGACAGGTTCAAAACATTTGTTGGAGAATGCTATTCCAGAGGAAATAACTGCAGAGATGTTTACTGTTGATATTTTGGGTTTGCCTACATTTATTCTTGGGCCTGAACCTTCTGAAGAACAGCTGACAGCTCAGGAGTCCGAATGATCATAGCTGGCAAGATCATGTCACTGTCTCCTGTAATAAATACACACAGACAGGGATGGGAGGGGATGTGGAGCCCCTGTGTAATTGCACTGTTTTATAATTCCTGTGGTGCAGCCCTGCACTGCTTGAATACTCCATGCTATATTTTATACCACAGCAATAAAAACAACTTTAATGAAATCCCTGTTCAGATCTTTCAGAAGTTTATTTTTTCTTTAAATGGGTTCTAAATGATCTGGTTTCAGTAGAATACAGATTGTTACCTTAGGTAGGGTGGTCCAAGATCAGGGCTCATCTTCCTGTGAAACCAGCCATATCCTATACATGTTGTGTGCATGCTTTTGTTGTTACTGTGTTGGGCATGGTCAAGTCTCCTGTCGCTTTCCTGCAGCGTTGCTAATACAGTATTGGCCCAGTGGGGAACTCTGTCTTGTTATACATTTGATGAAGAATGGTCTCAACCTCACATTTATGAAAACAAATCTCAAGTATAGCCTTGTTCTTTACTAATACAGTCATATGGGTTTTAATGGCCGGGAGAGATGTTTTATATTGAGGGTACAAGTTTACACACATTCTAAAGGATACTATTGTGTATGTGTTAGCGTGATAAAACACCAACCTTAATTACATGTTATACACTACTTTTCAAAAGCTGAATGTTTTGCATTGAACTCACAACATACCTTTTTAGGTAATACTTTTTCAAAAAATAATTATTAAATATATGCACCTTTTAGGATCATTTTAAATGAATGTAGGCTAATAGATACATTGAAACAAAAATATGTAAACTCTGCATTAATCAAATTTGAATAAAACTACTTGATGGCTCTACTGAAGCGTATAGCTCTTCCATAATTACAATTCTACATAAAAGATGTAAGAATTATACTTTGTTTTCATATGAGGAATGAGAGACAAGACAAGTTAGAACAGATCATTTTTACAATCCTGAACTAAAACGGTTCAGGATGTTCTTTGATCATACGACTCAATGCACAGGGTAAGTTTTGAAACTTTCAAGGAAGACAATAAAACTTCAAAGCCTTTGTTGCTTCTGCCTGCGTATTGTTATGTGACAAAGCGGCTGACTGCCTGGCCGTGCAGCTGTGGGCTTTGCTCTATAGTGGGCGCAGGCGCGCTCCGTTCTCACAGAGCGCTGTATTGAGTGTTTGCATTGTGTCTGAACTGCCGGAGAGCTTTAAAAAATATACCAACAGCAGCAATGTCGGGCAGGTCAGTTCGCGCGGAGACCAGGAGCAGAGCGAAAGATGATATCAAGCGGGTTATGGCCGCTATTGAAAAAGTACGAAAATGGTAAGAGACAAGCGAAAAAAAGAGAGAGAGAAAAAAAAATCATGGGTTCATTATCTAACAGCAGAAAGCACAGCTTGTGGGGGAGGAGAGAGAGAGCAAACGAGAGGGAAGATAGATTAAAAAAGAGAAGGGTCATCCTGAAGTTTTAAAAATGGATAGATTGCGCCGGTGACACGGGTATGCTGGAGCGCTACCGCAAGCAGTCGTTATTAGGAAGATTTGGGCGATTTTTTCTTTTCATTAAGAATTAATGTAGGTTGAACCCAGAAGCCATTTCGTTGCAGTCACATGAAGGCTTGCTGGCTTCTGTCTGTAATGCCGGGTGGAGAGAGCGTTTTGATTGTGCTGCAGAGCGTTTCAGGAGCCCGGCACGGCACAAATCATACCAATCATATCCAGTTAGTAACGAGATGACAACGGCGCTCGAGAGTCAGAATACTTTTATACGGTCTCGGGGTTTTAAATTTAGCGCTTTGAATCACTCCTTGGAACTAGAGAAGTAGGCGTGCGGTGGGGGGCTGGGGAGAGGAAGTGGGGTATGACTGATGATGCAGATAAGAGCATTTTATATACATATACTGTATCTGTATTATATTATATTAAAACAAGAAAATACAAAATAAACCCTGATAAATAAAACATACCTTTGAGGTCTAATAAAAACAACTTTTAAACCAAACACTCCCTAAAAATAAAAGCAAACTGCTGTGATGAACAAACTGTATAATATTTGTTCAAGGACAGAACAGACCATTTTTTTTTGCATTTAAAAAATGCAAACACGTTAC
>NC_081199.1:5101365-5138865 GCF_902713425.1 Acipenser ruthenus
GGGAATTGAGGGCTGGTAAAGTTTGGCTTCGGATGAAGTAAGATTTGGTTTGTTTGCCAATTGCCTATCAGCTGAAGCAAACCACACTGCAATGCATGTGGCCTAGGTAGATATGGCATATTGAAAATATTGTATACCTTACTCTCTGATCTCCTTAACATAACATCCCTTGAAACATTGTGCCCTGGTATGTACAGTATATGCAGTCTTCACATTCACCTGCAAAACTTGGTTCTGGATTCTAACAGAGTGCATTGTTTCTAAGCAGGCAAGAATCCCAACTCATTAGAAAACTCTGGAACCAGCTCAGAAAAGGCAGAAGCACAGCCTTCGGGAGACAAAGATTCCTCCTCAGAAGTAGCCCAAACCACTCCGGTAAGGATTAGCTCTTCTGTGCATTCTAGTGACACTTCATTAGAACCCGACTCCCTGATTGGATTGGGTTTCTCCCGGGTGTGAGTCGTGTGCAGTCCCCTTGGAATGTCTGCAGTGCTGTTGCCATCACGACAGAACACACCCTTGCACAGGTTAGGAGGTCACGAGGAGGAAGGTCGGTGCTCAGTGTTGGAGTTTCAATGGGATGTAATAATGGGCTGCCCAGTATATAGAGATCGGGATATGTTCTAGCTTGCAGTGGCTTTTTAATGCCATTAAGGGGTGAGGTGCAGCTCTCCCAGAATGTAAACCAGTTTACTCTATGCATTTCAGGCAATGATGCCCCGACTGTATGTCAAAGATTTTTCAGGTTGATTATTAATGCATTTTAACATTGGTATTTGTGCAACACAACACAAAGCTCTCCTGTATACTTAAAAATGCTTTATTGATCAGTCACTAATTAGATGCATGTTTTAAAGTTTAAAAATACAAAACGGCCATCCTCCAGGTATTGTTTTCTAATTGTTATTTGCGTAAAATCATGTAAACTAACTGCAGGTTTTCCACCTTGGGATTTTGAAGGAATCTGAAGAGGGTGCTCCACCTTCTAAAAAGGTTAAGACGGAGGCACCCCAGCCGGGCTTTGAGGAGAGTTAAACTGTTGGAAGTGTTTCCTGCCAGGCACACTAATTGGGTCTCTGAGGATCCACAGTCGTTCTGGAAATTCTCTCCCACTTGCCAAGAACAAACTTGTCTTCTCCGTGACAGCCAGCTCCAGTCTCTACACCCTCCGGAACGACAGGAAGAGCTTTCACCTGTGAAAATAGACGCTGACGACAACAACCATATTCAAACCTAACATTTCTTCTCCGGGTTCCTTTTGTTCTGTGAAATGGGTTGAAATTCTCAGGAGGGTCTGCGCACTGTTTTTTAATGTCAAGATCACAGTTTATTCTGCTGCTGTAGCAGGGATGGAAATTAGACTCCCATTGCATAGCAGTGTGAGCCAGTCCTGGTTTTACTACAAGTTTAACAGAACACACTTGAGTGTGTTACCCATACACTGTGGCTAATCAAGCTAGTCGTAAAAACTGGAATGGGTGAAACTGCTATGCGACAGGAGTCTTATTTCCCTCTGTGTCGTGTTGTTGTTTTTTTTCCTTTATTTAACAAAGTAAGGTATTTAAAGGATGGTACAGGTCATGCATTTAGCTTTTCATGTGAAGTTTATAGTTTGTAGCATAGTTTCTGCTTCATTGTGTGCCTTTATTTTGTGTTGTTTTTTTTTCCACTTATTCTACAGATGTCCTATATTTATTGTAATTGGCTTTGATTCTTTTTTTTTTACCTTTTATAACAGATACAATTAAGCAGTAGCACTAAAGTGTTTCTGAATCATTTGCATGTCTTTTTTTTTAAGAAATAGTGATCAAGTTTCATAAAACAAAATGCTGACCGGTGGTAACTGCATTTGGCATTAACTTCCAGTGATTTTATATTGATCATTCAGAAAACACATTCATTATTGGTGCCGAGTTTTACACTTTAGCATTCCTAGAGTATTGCCACGTTGTACCAGTCTGTCATGCAATGCAATCTCAAGGGAGAATTTAACTCTAAGTTAACTTTGAGATTCCCAGTCTAAACAACGCTGCCTGTGGAGTCTTTGTGTAATGTAATGTAATTGTGGTTTTAATCCACAGTAATAACGATAGTGTACAAAAACTAAACTGATGGCAAGAAAAATAATCGCTGGCTGTGAGCAAGAACTAACAAACCTGTAGTTTTGAAATATTACAGTAGCATGTATCTTTTTAATATCAAAACAGAAATGAGCCAATGGTTACAGGAAGTGTGATTTATAGCAACGTTCTGTAACCTTAATAATTACCCAGTAGAAAATAGGAGCCATTGTTCTTGTATCCAGCCAGCAACTTGTGTCTTGTAACTGCTTGAATAAAGAAGTATGGGGGGTGGGTGTGATATTAATAGCTCTATTACTTGTATTTGCAGTACTGGATATTTACTTGAGTTGGTGGATTTCTGTTTTGTTTTGTTTCAATATGTATATTTCGTTCCAGAATAGATATTTTTTTAAAAACTGATCCGCACACATTTTATAGGGAACGTTGAACTTGTAGTCTAAGTTCCTGCAGCCCAATACGAGTGATATGATAGGCGTATACACTGTAGGAAAAAATATTATCTTGCATTTAGTTGATGGTTTTTGCATTTTGTTTTTAGAAAAACGATTTGTGAAAATGTTATTGAACAACAAAGTCACTAAATTCTTTAATTTAAAAAAAAAAAAAAAGCATAGGGTGCAAAAAAGGCAACAGTCAACACTAAAGCACCAGCCTGGTGTGTTTCTAAATCCTTTTTCCTGTTGTGTAATTTACGTGAGATACAGTGGTGTATTGCGTATTTCAGATACACAGTTTTACAAAGCGTCAAAGACAGTTACGGCTTTCTCATACTATAAATGAATGTAGGTCCCTGTTGGGTAAAATGCAGCTTCTGTTGTCTAAAATGTTATTTTTAATATGTAGTACTAACATTTCTGTACACGTCTGTTCCTTTTCAAATGAATTTGTAACCCTGGACTGTGATACTGTTTTTGAGCCGCGTACTGTAGTTCTTTTACAGCAGTGCTTCTGTATGGAAACTGCAGTGCATTGCTTTCCCTTAAAACCCATCATTGTATTTAATTGTGAAGTTGTAGTTGTTCCTCAGGTATAGGGGGTCTGCAAATACCTCAATCACAGTCCCGAAGTGCTGGCACTTACAGCTGACGTGTCGACGACACAGTGTGTGATTTTACTGCTGAACAATTACAAATGAATAACAATAAAACAAATAGGACTTTTCATTCCACAAACTATGTTGTCAAGGGATCCTTGTAGAGAGATCTGCTAAAATACAGTTGTTTTTAAACCTGCGAATCACTGGTCCCTTTTCAAGATTTTATTTTGTCACCATCTTCAATAGTACTGTGTGTTGTACAGCAGTAATGAATTTTCTTTTCTTCTCTTATTTATTCCATCAGTAGCTATTGGTTATGCCATGTACAATGGTTTTGTTTTAATAATAAAAAAAAAGTCACAAAACAATATCCCTGCTGTGCGTGTTAGTTTGTGTATGTGTGAGTTTTAGAAAAGGTAAACGGTGGATTACTATGTTTGCAATATTGTGTGTGTGTTGCCATGTTTGTGGTGGCAGCCCTCTAACGAAATGTTTTTTCCCCATGCAAACTATATTAAAAGGCAGACTTTGCAAAGCATAAGATGATTGCCATGAGTGAATTCTTTCTCACATGCAGTACATGGATTATAACAGGGGTAGGAAATTCAGGTCCTGGAGGGCCGGTGTCGCTCCTGGTGTTTGAATTGCCTACCCCTGGATTATAAGATTGTTATATTGCAATAACGGACGCAAAACAGTGTTTGTAGTCTTAAACACGTTGCTGGTTTATTTTGGCTGTTTACAGTATCCTCTCTCCCATCAGTCGCGCGTCACATCCGTTTTTCCAACCACTCTCACTTACCACATCCCTGCAAGCACGACACACATTCACAACATCCGGCAACACGTAACCTAGCAACCACACAGCATTGACTGACTTCCAAAACACAACAAAACAAAGCAGGAAACAGAACATCAAACAAACATAACAAAGATGGCCATTGATCACCATGCACAGCAAGTGTCCTGAATAAAGTAGAAATGCTGCCTGATGTCCTAGCAGTCCTCTTGAAAATGTTCCCTATATATCACCTAACATTTCCCCTGCGTACTGCACCCTCTGAGTTAGACTGCTATACACAGCACACACATCCCACCCTGAGACTCAGTCTGCCGCTCGACACAACACTCTGAATGTGGTTCTCCAGGGGCATAAAACCAAAGATTATTTAGTACCTGAGCCACAATAGTAATGTCTTCCAGAAGAACTCAGTGTCACATCAGCACCTGGCCTGAACCGCATTATTTTTATTCTAGTTAATTCCAAACAAATAGAAGCATGCTGGGTGGGGCTAGTCCAGCACACAGACAGCCGTCCTCGTGCACGTGATAACTTACTGGCGCTGTCATTTTTAACAAAGGGTTCTTCGGTGCATTCAGAGAGCCATCGTAGACTGTTAAGTGTACATCCCAGTGTTGAGGACATGATAACGTGTGTTGACTTCAGCGTGAATGTGTTCTGATAACTGGAGCCTGAGAGAGGGGCAATGTTCAGACAGGAGCTGATAACACTCCACTCGGATCACCAGCTTTGAGATTAATCTCTTAGTAACAGAAGGGAGAAGCATGCTTGAAGAATATCAGTCTATCTTCTGAAGGACACCAACACTTACTGTACTACACTACAGCACTCATCTGCTAAGAGCATGCCCATTTTCAAACCACTAAGCTTGCTACCAGTGCCATTTTAAGCTCCTAAAAGTAACAGCTCAGCAAAATTAGCAATGTTTTTTTTTTTTTCTTTTCTTGCTGTGGCTTTGCTTGATGGTTATTAAAACTATCCTGCGATTCATAGAACTGGACAGTAAGGAGGTAGTAACGATACAAACCCCCCCCCCCCCCCCCCAAAAAATCTATGTGCATTAATGAGATATTTATTTTAAATATGTTTTTAAGAAGATGTGTACAAATGAAACCTCTGTTAGGGGCATTGTGTCATTTCTTAGGTTATTTTACATTCATTGTATTCTGACTTTAACATTCCTGTTACAGTCATTTTGGTCTGTGAGCACTCCATAATGGAGAACATTAAAGTGACCCATAGGCCCTGACAGCTCTAATTGTGGACTACCTAATGCAGGGGTGTCCAATCAGAGTCCTGGCGGGCCGTTCCACTCCAGATTTAAAATGGTATAATTCACTGCTTAAGAGTCTGGATGGAGGTTTTATTGATTAAATTAAACAGAATGGGGTTAAAAGAAAGACCAGGAGTGGAAAAGGACAAACAGCCTTCTTATGTTTCAGGAAGTTAAACAAATTGATTTTATCCAAACGACTTAAAAAGTGTAATTTTAGTATGAAAAAAAAAATGCAATTTTACTATCCATATAGCAGTCTCTGGGATATCATGAGTTGTCAATAGCTTTGAGTAATTATAGTACAAAAAAAACAAAAACAGCAAAGTAAATAAATACTCAATACTATTGACAGCTCATGCATTCATGCCTTGCACAACGTCTCACATTCCCGAGCTACAAAAATACATTCTGTTTCAAGAGTCGTTCCTTCCAGTCAGTGACAGAGCGTGGGCGTGCTCTCCCCTCGTCCATCCAGACCTCTCCTGCGCAGTGACGTCTCAGATTCGTCGAGTCTCCCAGATTGTAGTTTGTTTGCTTTCGCTCCTTTCTTTCCCCGGTCTGCTAGACTAGAGAGAGAGATAAAGAAAGAAAGGAAGGAAGGAAGAGAGAAGGAAAGAATGAAAGAGAAGGGGAGCGGGCACAGAGAAGAAAAATGACGAGTTGGCGGAAGTTAATTGCCGTCACGAACGCAAAAATAGTTGATTAGAGTTTCGTTTTTAAAAAATAAAAAAAATAACAGCATGGCTGCGGAGGAGGTGCGGGTGTGCCGCCGGGCCCCGGTGGCTATCAAACAGGAGCAAGACGACGATTCAGACGCTGAAGAGCCGAACCTGGGGCCCAAGAAGTCGGATGGACAGATCATCCATAGCGGTCACTTCATGGTCTCTTCGCCTCACAGCGAGCACCCACCAAAAAAGGGCTACGATTTCGACACGGTCAACATGCAGACCTGCCAGACGTACTGCTTTGGGAAAACAAGCACCTCTCACTTCTCCATCGACGCATCTCTAACCAAACTGTTCGAGTGTATGACCCTGGCGTACAGGTAAATATCCTATAAGCACAGCGGCCTGCAAAACGAAACCAGTCGTAGTAAAACACACAGGGATGTGCGCATTTCCTATATATCATTTTAAAGCTGTTAACACGTCATATGTACTCGTCTGTATGTACACAGCGGTCCTTTGTGCCTTTGGTAAAGTTATTTATTATTATTATTTATTTTTTAGCTGACGCCCTTATCCAGGGCGACTTACAATTGTTACAAGATATCACATTATTTTTACATACAATTACCCATTTATACAGTTGGGTTTTTACTGGAGCAATCTAGGTAAAGTACCTTGCTCAAGGGTACAGCAGCAGTGTCTCCCATCGGGGATTGAACCCCCAACCCTCCGGTCAAGAGTCCAGAGCCCTCACCACTACTCCACACTGCTTATGTTTATAATATAAGAAAAATGACGGTTGCAACGCTTTTTTTTGCATATGATAAAAACAGCAAGTTAGAGAATTCTAGTGCATATATTATGCATTGTGTAAACAAACCAAAATGATACTCAATTTGGACTTCCACCATCTTCAAAACAAGCACAGATTGTACTGTAAGTTGTATTTGATAATGACTAGGCTGTTGCAGGCGGGTATAGAAAGTATGTGAATTTTAAATAAAAATGATTTGAGTGCTCAGGAAGAAAAAAAAAACGATTAAAAATAATAAGATATTGCAGCCACTACAGCACCTTCGTTCATAAACACTGAAGCAGTAATAGCGTTGCAGTTCTAGTAAAGGACACTCTCAAGAGTTGATTGCAAACCCAGCCTGAAAGGTCAAAGTCCTTGCCTGACCTTTCCCACCACTATTATCCCTAAGTATACCTCCCAATCGATTACCAAATACATCTCCACTCAGTTACATAGGCAGAGCTGGCTGGCTGCCTAACTGATCTGAGCGTTGTGTAGAGGTGTTTGCCAGTGATCCTGTTCAGGTAATGTATACAGACTCCAGTAGTTGGATATAATATCAGAATAGCCCCTGGTGCAACAAGTAAGGGCTACCCTGTCAAAGGAACATTTATTAAACTGACCTATTGCTTTAAATTTTAAAAGAAACTTAGAAATGCAAACTGACTGTATTCTGTACCACTAGTACTGAACTAAGAAAATAAGAACATATCCACAGTGTTGCTAATGCAGATTTAACTTGCCAGACTAGTTGCAATTAGTTTTTTGAAAATACATTAAAAAAAGACTACTTGAATCACACAGATCTAAAAGCTAGCCTGTCTTATTCCAGTCATTTTCAACAATGTAAATGCAGTCCTGCCTACACCGTCAGGAAGAAGTTCAGTCCAGGAACACACAGCAGCGATCAGGTTAGAATAAGGACATTGTCATCGCACACATTTTTAGTGTTAGATGGTAGTTTGGATCCCCTTTCCTGGCTGCTGATGCTGCACTCCTTGACAAAGTAAACGTTTTAGAATTAACTGCATATCCCCTCGACCTCAGACAGCTGATTGGGATTCAGTGAACAACATAAAGAAAATAACGTATGAAAAATTGCACGAGGTTATGTGCCAGCCCCAGGGGCTCTGGTTCCACTCCTAGAACAAACTTGCAGTAGTTTGGCTCTGTTGATGTTATGTATTACAGCGAGTTCCAGACACCTCCCCCATCTACCAAGGAATCCAAGTGGGGGAGGTTATCGAGCGATTACAGCAGAGAAGGTATACTGTACGTGCAAAACACTCTTCCACAAATGACTGAGGCTATAAAGTACTGATATACCACTTAACTTTAGGAATGTAACGTTTAAAGTAACTACAACCATAACATATACATACTGCTGATGCTACGTGCATGGAAATGCGTTTGAGCTGGAACAGATTTAATAGGAAAACAGTTCTGTGTGTCAAGGGTAACGTGTTTGTGAACCTCAGTAATGCGTCAGCAGAGTAATCCTTCCTATTTATATTACTCCATGGTGTAGTGGAGTTAGGATCAGTGGTGTTGCCAAGAAATAAAACTTGAAGCCAATGCAATAATATGAAAAACTTCATCTGAAAAAAACACAAAGCTGGTTATCACTCAAACATCGACACAACATTCAGCTGTTACTCCTGGAAAGATTGTGCAGCAGTTATACACTTTATCATTGTACAAATATAACCTACCAAGCAAAACATATTTTGGCATATACATAGTGTATGTATTTCTAGCCTGGAAAATAATATTCTGATATTAAAATAAAACAGATATTGTTTTTCTCATAAGAATGCTAATCATGTTGAAGAATAGGTATGCTGTGTATACATGTGTTCTCTGTGTGCAGCACTGTATAATACACTATGGCACTGTACAGTTAATGTGGCAGACTAGGGCAGGTTCTGGGTGGGTGGCTGCAGTGTTTCTAAATATACTTTAGGGAACTCTGAGCTTGTAGCGGTCAGTCTCCAGCTCCTGTGAAGAGGTTTAGGATAGTTTATTTTGGCAGATCTGCAGCACTTGCGTGGCTGATTGGCGGCTGCATTGGATTAAGTTGCTAAAAGGAGTGTAATCCTGTTTTGTCAGGGCTGTGTTGAGGGGAATGGAGGGAGGTTTTGTCTGACATGTGTCATTGCAGCTTTTGGCCATTGCTTTAGTTCACTGGTAATTTTGTGATGGATCACGCTGAGTATTAAGGTACTTTATTAATATCTTATTGACGTGTTAATAAAATATGAATTAACAGGAATAGATTACAGTTAGTGGATATGGGTTGACAGGGGGAACCTGTTGCTAGAAACATTGCAATTGTGATGGAACCATTTCAGGAACTATAGTACAGTGCTATTAAATCTCTTTAGACTCGAATACATTTTTAAGCACTTCTGTGTATTTCAAAAATCACTTGCATTAGAGAGAGAAATGTCGGTTCCATGCGTAGTACTTTAGAGCAAAATATAACCATGCATTGATTGTAAAACGTTTACAGTGATAACTTCACTTATGTATTATATTCTTCACATGCCTTTGTATTGTGTATAATATTTTTTTTTCCATCTGGTATTTAGTACCGTTTTATTTGCTTTTAACATAACTTCTACACTGGCATACAGTAAACATCATTTTGATTTGCCCAGCCCTTGTTACTGCGCTCAGATAAAACGCCTTGAAGATTACTACTTTAGGTAAACATGCTGTGAACTTTTCTTCTCTATTAATAATGTCAAGGATATCGGCTGTATTCTGTGAAAGTACTCCCAGAAGTCAAGGTTTGTTTTCAGCCTGCAGATCTGTGATAAATTGCATTCACTGTTCAGCAATGATCCCCTGGAAATGTGTTACCTGCTACTTTTGTGATTGAGGACTGCGTTAAATAATAACCAGTGCATTCCTGCACAGTTTATGATCACTAAATTCAGCACCTTATGTCAGTCGTGACTGCTTAGAGACCCTTTGTGTTTGCCATGTTTAGCCTTTTTATTTTAACTTCATCAGGGAAGAGAGATTTGAAAGTGTGCAAGGTTTTGTTTTTTTTCTGCCCTACAAGTTTGTTCTAGTTAATAGGGGAGTGTGTTCCTGAATTGCATACCACAGCTGTGAAAATACTACTTGTTTTGATGTATGTTTTTCATTTGTTGTACAAATCCTGCGCAAACAAAAGCAAGAAAAATAAATAAATAATGGGAAGATGTTCCTGTTCCTGCTGTCCATTGCACTTTTACTGAAATCTGCTTTGTTGACTTCAGTCCTGACACGTAATTGAGATCTTCAGGCAGTTCATGGCTAATATCCCAGGTCAGGTAAAAGCTTCTTGGACACTCCATACTTTCTCATACATTGCATGAAGTCTGTGGAGATGCATGAAGATGTTTGTAGCTGTGTGGCATGGCTGAGCTCTGCAGGCATGTTGGTTCTGTTGGGTAGCTGCAAATGAAGGTGTCAGTGCAGGTAATTGTTACCTTGCAAGCATTGGCTTTCACAGTAGGCTCAGGTAGAACTGAGGTATCATGTATCAACTGAACTGAACAGTAGCCAGAACCTGTTCATTAAAATCAGATTGATGTCCAACTTCAGACGTGTCTGTTTTTTTTTTTTTTTCCCTTTTTTTTTTTTTAAACAACTATCTCTATTCAGTACTTTCACAGTGTTTGCTGGTTTCGTTTGTTGCGTCATACAACTGGAATTCATTTCTGTGCTAAGCTTTCATACACATTTAGTCGTGCACACTACTTCCACATCGGAGGTTCTTGTCATTTTTATAATTAATTCCACCATACTGAGCACAGTCTTTGTGTAGCTTTTGGTTATAACAGTATTGCATGCAACTTGATCTTGCATGTTATTCTAGATGTCCTCGAAAAATATTACTGTCAGGAATAAAAACACGGTAGTGTGCATAGCATCTGAAATAGGCTGTGCTATCTCTGCCAAAGCAGGCTGTCTTAAAGCTTTACTGGTATGCTGTCCTGTTTTACAATGTGCAGAAATAATTAAGACAAGCTTAGGGCTTTTCCACTGTACCTAATTCCAGACAAGGTTAATTCTTATACAGTATACACATTTTCAAGATTTATTTATTTATTTCTTACTAAAGCTCCTTTCACACTGGCGCTCCTACCCGGGTCACAATCTCCGTAAACCATCTAACCGGGTCGACACGCTTTGGAACATTTCTGTTTAGCCATATTTCTGTTGATTTTAAGACACACCAAGAGCCAGTTTGCAACAGGGATGAAGAAACATTTGCTCTAATCAACATTTGGGCCGATTTGAAGTGTTCGTAACAAACACGGCATCTTGAAAGCCTGAACAGTTGAAAGTGGTTGTTGCTTCCAGGGCATTTCATACACACCTTGTGTACTTGTTTCTGTTTCCAAGTCAACCCTGCTTCTTCAAAAAGCAGTGTGAAACAGCAGCTGACCTGCAGGACACCGGGTCACGACCCTGGTAGAGCATGCCAGTGTGAGAAGGGCTTAAGTAAGGTCTTTACTTTTGAAGAAGCACAGAAAGCCTTAGGTCCGTATTTTCCAGGTGATTTTATTTGAAAAATGGCACTTCACGGTGGGCAGAAAAGGTTACTAAGTGCATGCCAGGCAGGCATCACATTGCATGTAGAAGACTGCAAAAACAATTCGGTTCAGGTACGGTAAAAGCAATGCGAAATAGAAAGGGAATACAGGTGCTACTTCAAGATTCCATCATAGTGCATTCTCTGTTTAGCAGTGGCTCTGCCTTCTGAGGTATTGTGCTAATAGTTCTGGTGCACAGCACGCAGCATCTTGCAGCGCAGATGTGGTGAAAAGAAGCACTTGATGGATAAAGTGGGTATAAGAGAGTGGATTGCTTTCTGCTTGCGCTTACAGGAAGAGTAAGAGATAAAGTGTCTGCTAGGAAATGAGAACTTCATTGACCTACTTTACCAAAAAGTACAGGTTGAACCAGTATCTTAATTTGTAGTTCACGACTTGCAACCACCCCTCTTGTTTAGTGATTTATCAGTAAGACATGCTGATTACTGCATTTAGGAACCACACCTGAAAGAGAGAAAATGTGTGTTCGTACAGAATCATGCTAGAGAGCTACACTGGCACACAGATGTGAGAGTCTCTGCATGACATTGGTAGCTTTCTGTAGTGCTGTGAGTTCTACATAGATGGAGTTGTTGTTGTTGAGCAGTCGCTGTTATTTTATCCCCTGAGAAACGGCTCTGGTTTCGTGTTTCTTGGTGTGAACAGTTTCTGAGCAAAGCAGACAGCTGATGTTGTGCTGAAGTTAATACTGTGCTGGCTCTGCTATATCTTAAAGTCAGCTTTTCCACCTCAAACTTCTCTGAAGAAAACTGAGAAAATGGGGAATGGTGTACAGTATCCCTTCTGGTGCAGTTTGTATCCAACAGTATGGCAGATTGGTACCAGTTTTGACTTTTTTTCCATTTGAGATGGCTTGCAGATTACATCTTGAATTCGGTCTCTACAGCCCAAACAGTGCTGCAGTAAATCCCAGAAGTGTGCTGGCTTTTAAACAGCTCTGGCTGTCTCAGTGAAGTGACTGGCTCAGAAAGCGTTTTATTCCTGCTTAGAGGACAGCCATTGCCAGTAAGCCATGAAAAGTCCTTATCCGCCCTTATAAGGCTGTAGCCGTATGCAAATTCGTGACACTTGCCTTATTATTCTGAAGATATTTGTGACTTGTTCAGAGTCTTGCAGTTGATTCAGTTTATGTTTCATGCCTTTGTGCAGTCAAAAGAATTCTCTCTCTGTCAACTGTAATGCCCAATGGTAGAGTTTTTTTATTTAAAAAATGAACATGTCATGGACTCAAATATTCCCCAATTGCATGAATAAAATGATGTTTCCTGTAAATCTGGTATGTCGGATGTGGAAAGTAGAATTATTGGGCTGAATCATGATTTAATATTTTTCTATCTTGATTAGCTATATCTAACTTTAATTCATTTTGTTTGCTTTAAGAGTGCGCAGACCATTTTCTGTCTTTACAGAAATGGGCAATAGAGTGGAAATATACTCAAAAGAAGGGTTTAGAAATTCTGTTGCAGGCTTGACCTGCTCACCAGGATAATGAGACTGAAGTCTGCTATTGGCACAAGTAACAGTGCTCGTCAGCTGACGTCAGGAGAAAGCCTTGTGTTTTTAGGGTTTACTGTACTAATTGATACCGTTTTCTGTTCAAAGTTCTCTACTGTTAATTTGCTCCTGTACTTTTACTATCGACTTCCAGTATAAATAGGAAACGCACGTAACTTGCATTCATACAGCCTGTCTTGGGGTGAACGTTGCAGTCACTTGAATCAATCTCTTGTCTCTCAATTTAGCAAACTGCATTAATGCAGAAGTCCAGTACAAAGTTAAAACAGTAGGAAATTGCAATGGTTGTCTTGTATATGAAAGTAGTAGACTGATCCCGAAATCCCATGAATGAGCAGATTAAATGCACATGACCTCCTCCTGTGTGAATGCTGTTTGTCTCGACACAAACACCAATAATCCTCTCTCTTTTATGTTATTCGAAACAGCAGAGCAACGACTGAATCCCACACAGGGCAGAGTTCAGTTAAGTAGTGAATGTCAACAACTGAAAAGGGATTACTCAGAATGGTAATATCGTTTGCAAATCATTGTCCCAACCAAGCTTGTACTGTAGGCTTATATACTGAACAGAGAGTCATTTGGCGATGACAGGCTGCCAAATCAGAGCAAGAACGCTTTTTATTGTTTGTGCCATTAAAGTGTGACGTTGCTGTGGCAGGGCAGAAGCCCTGCTGCTGTAAGTAGTGTGTGTGTGCGTGGGAATGTAAGGCTGGCAGGGACGGGGTTAAATCTGGAGAAACCCTTTGTTTGAGAGTGGTGTTTGGAGAAGGAAAGCCAGGGAAGTGTAGCTCAGCCTGGCTCTTGTTAGTTTTGTGTTGGACTCTTATTTTGGCCCTCGTGCTGTATTTGCTTGTTTCTTGTTGGTTTGTCCTCCTGTGAGATTAATAAACCTGCGCTTAAACTGCAGCATTCCAGCTTCGGAGTCTAAAACTAGTTCCTCTAAGGCAAAACTAGTTCCTGTCCAATACAATACAATACAATACAGTACAAGAGTCCTTTATGCTGCAAGTTTAAATAGCCTTATTCATTTCCCTTTTCATATCCAGTGTACAAACCACTGATAATTTGTTTATTTAGCAGACGCCTTTATCCAAGGCGACTTACAGAGACTAGGGTGTGTGAACTATGCATCAGCTGCAGAGTCACTTACAACTACTTCTCACCCGAAAGACGGAGCACAAGGAGGTTAAATGACTTACTCAGGGTCACACAATGAGTCAGTGGCTGAGGTGGGATTTGAACCGGGGACCTTCTGGTTACAAGCCCTTTTCTTTAACCACTGGACCACACAGCCTCCTAATAATAAGCTTAGTATGTCTGAAGAACAGCAATGGGGCTAAAGTTAAAGTAATAAAAGAAAAATAATAGATTATAGATCAAAATATTCTGTTAACCTAAATGGTGACGTAAAGCCCAAGCAACACACAATAAAATTGCAGGCAATTGGGGTAATTTATACACGCAGCATGCCTGAATATTTTGGTCTACAGAAAAACTAATCTTGGGCTATCCTTATTGAGTCACTTATCAGGCACATGCTTTGTTAAAGCACTCTGTCCTATTCACAGTACAGTGGGCACCATGTGTGTGACAAGAGCTGTCTATTTGTAGCTTGTGTAATTTAGCGTTGGCTACTCTATCTCATGTTGTCACCCTCAGCCTGCATCTGGTAAATTTTGATGGAGTTGTCTTTCACAGCGGTTGATATTGTGCAGGTCTTTGCAGTGGGAGGGGGGGGTACATTTTAGGAATGGCAAGTGGAAATTCAATATGGTCAAACCGTCCAACATTCCTCCTCTTCCCTATACTTCTTCATCAGTTCTAATTCTTAAACTCCTCCCGAATTAAACACAATGTACAGTCAATTCTCGTGAGAGCGAACTCAGATTAGACGTTTTGTATAACTCCTGCATCTTGTGATGATCAAAAGAAACACAGTTGGGCTCCCGAGTGGCGCATCCGGTAAAGGCGCTCCGCTTGGAGTGCAGGATGCGCCCTGTAGCCTGGAGGTCGGCGATTCGAGTCCAGGCTATTCCACTGCCGACCGTGGATGAGAGTTCCCAAGGGACGGTGCATAATTGGCTGCATGGTGGGCCTGCAGAGTGAAAAGAAGTGGTCGGCTGACAGCACAGGTTTCGGAGGACAGCGCGTTGACGTCTTAGCCACTCCCGAGTCAGCGAAGGGTAAAAATCAATTGGCGACTACTAAATTAAAAAAAAACAAAAAAAAAAACAAGGTACTGTACCTTTTTAAATGTCTAATGATTTAACATGTCTTGGACACATTTTTTTTGTTCTGTGTTTTTTTGTTAGTGGGAAATTGGTGTCACCAAAATGGAAAAATTTTAAAGGACTGAAGCTGCTATGGAGGGACAAAATCCGACTCAACAACGCCATCTGGAGGGCATGGTATATGCAATGTAAGTAGAGTTCGAACTCCCTGTTGACTCGTCTTGAAGACCTGTTTTATTTGCTGTCTTGTGTTGGTTGTGAAACTGCTAGAGAAGGGTGCTGAAAGGACGGTGCTGCTGCTGAAGTTTTTGAAACCCCGAAGATCACAGGGGAAGCGTAGGTTCATCAAGTGTTCCGGTCCTGTGCCGTATCTTCCTGGCATTAGACTCGTTGGTGTGAGTTTCTATTTTTAAATAAATTCATTAAATCAGGAGTGTCCAATCAGTCCTGGAGGGCCATTCCACTCCAGGGTTTAACAGGTAAAGTTATATAATGAACTACTTCAGGGTCTGGATGGGGGTTGAATTGGTTCAATTAAACAATTTAGAACAGTGTTGGAACACAGACCAAGAGGTAGGGTCAGCTTTGGCCACCCCTGCATTAAACCTTTGAACAGGGCCTGTTATACCTATTAAATATGACCGTAGTTACCCATACTGCACTAGATGATGTTGGTAATTTTTTTAACAGTAATAACAATATATCTCTTTCCAACAGATGTAGAAAGGAGAGACAATCCTGTGTGCCACTTTGTTACTCCGCTGGATGGATCGGTAGACATAGAGGACCATCGCAGACCAGAGGTGTGTTGAGAGGTCCAGAAAACCTTCCAGAGTCTATTGCATAATGCAGTGCAAACCCCAGACTCGACATGGAGACCCATGCATTGCTTATCATGTACAAAGTTACATATTCAAAAGAGTTTGTTTAATTAATACATTTTTTTTTCTTGAAGGCAATTGCAACAGAAGGAAAATATTGGAAAAGAAGAATTGAAATAGTAATCAGGGAATATCACAAATGGAGAACTTATTTTAAGAAAAGGGTAAGGCTTAGACTTTTCATTACTTAACAAGACCATGCAAATTTACCTGAAGATTGCACCATTCCCTGCAAAAATACTGAGTCAGTAGATTGACTGTGAATGTATTGGAAACAATCCTCATTAAATTGCAATGTTCACTTTCAGTTACAGAAGCACAAAGATGAAGACCTCTCAAGCCTTGTCAAGGTCGGTATTCATTTTACATACAGCACCATTTTCTTGATTTGATTGATGAATGTCCACAGTGAGCATGGGGCTGTGTGGGTAAAGATGAATAACATATTGACCTAAGCCTGTCTACTGGTGGTCATTTTGCCTGTGAGTAGCTGGCCTGCATTTTTTTTCTTGACCCACTATTTAAGTTGAGTCATATTCACCAAAAGGCATTTAAACAAATGTGTAATTAATGACATTGACTGTAGAACAGCGTTGATAAAAGCAAAGTGGCTCTTTCAAAGCATGGCAGCCCAGGACCTTAATTATTAAAATGAAATCGTCGAGAGCCTTGTTACTACCCGGTCTTGTATTGTTTAAATGAATGAAGTAATCACGGACATGATTGGAATGGACTGAAGAAGTTAATCTATATCCACCAATCTATAGCACATGGGCAGGCAATGTGGGCACTTGCACAACCAATTAGCCCCCTGATCAGCACTCACTTGCAACGTCTTGTGGTAACCAAAAAAAGGGATAATGACTTAAACAAATAAATGCTCACTGGTCCAGTTTTCAATTGAACACTTTTAATATTAGCTCCTCTTCTTTTATGGAATCCTCATATTTATACTAGAATAATACAAATATTTTAAAATATCAGTTTTTTATAACATGTTTTTTTTCATACAATAACTTTACTAAAAAAAGTTGCTACTTTTTAATATCGGGATGTTTAAGAAAAGTTGGAGTGCTTGATTATAAATGTTTCAAGTGACTTGGTGTGTACTGTGTACATGTTTGACTGTGTGACTAGGTTTGGATTCCTTGCAGTTTGTTTTCATTAAGTTTGTTGGATAGTGCATTAGCTGTTGCATGCAATGTACTGACTGCGCGATGTGCATTTTCAACACAAAGGGTGCTGGGGAGCAGTACTCGTTGTTTGGGGAATGCTATCCAGACACCTTCTGTGTCTCCTTCTGCCAGGATGATGAGGTGGGGGCCTGGCGAGTGAACAGGAAGGGCCGGGACACCCCGGTGCCTATGGAGCAGGACATAGACATAGAAATGCTGATGTCAGAGTTCACCGACACTCTCTTCTCCACGCTCGCTTCCCATCAGCCCGTCGCCTGGCCCAATCCTCGAGAGATCGGTAAGAAGGAATGTTTATTAATAAATGATTTACAGAAAAGCAAAGTAGCAGCATGTGCATTGAGACTTGTCTTCTGCTGAGGTAATTTGAGATACGCTGCCTGGGTGCATTATTAGTCCTCTCTATCCAATCGATTTGGCATTGCCCTAGTGTGGGATGTGTTCTCTTGGGTCACTTGATTACTCTTAAGAATCGCTGCGGATCAAGTCCACTCAAAGAAGCTCCTCTTAATCTCTGATGGCGGTATCTTCTTTCAAGACAATAATGTACCCAACCTCCATGCCAGAATTGTGAGCGAATGATTTGAGGAGCGACTGAGACTTGAGGTGTCTTCCACGGGCAGCATAATCCCCGGATCTCAATCCAGTTGAGCATGTCTGGGATGAACTTGAACGACACATTTGTTATCAAGATCGGCTGCACCAGTTGTGTGAAATATTAGTGACTGAATGCATTACCATCTCTCGACACTTTCCGGCACCTTAGTCTAATCCACATTGGGTCAAGGCTGTGATCAGGGCAATCCGTAGCCCAACCCAGGACAGGTCCTAATAAAGAATTCAAGCAGTGCTTGTTATAAGTGGTACTCAGGGGAGTGAAGGTACACAAGAGTGCACATAACTGTAGTAATGCTTTAGTAATGACACAAACACCTAAGTTCATTACTGAAATGATTTTCTAGCTAGCTTTTTTGAGTTTTTTATAAGCGTGGTATTGATTCTTCAGTGGTAGGGGCCTATAATGTAGTTCTTTAAAAGCTTTTGGGAGCTGGGAATGTGATTCTCTGCAGGAGCTTCATCTGCTCACTATACCTGCAGTTGTAAAATGAGATACAAATCAGGGAGACTCCTGGAAATGAAATGTTGAATCCCAAGTTTTATTAACGTTGACCTTTTATCTTTATTTCTGTCTTCTAACAGCACATGCCGGAAACGCAGATATGATTCAACCAGGTTTAATTCCTCTTCAGCCAAATCTAGATTTCATGGATACATTTGAGCCTTTTCAGGGTAAGTTTCAATTGATCTGAACTGTGGTGAATCTACATTGTTTAAATAATTGAAAGATCAATTGGATAGATCCCAATGTGCTCTGTTGACATGGATCATGAGGTGAGCTCCTATTTGAAGTCCTGGCCGCAGCCTTGGAAAAATAGATCTTTCATTTATTATTTTACATATTTTTGGTCCTCTCTTGAGGTAGCATTAAGTCCAAAAGCATTACAAATATGCTTCCGACTATTCCCTTATCCATGAAGTGCGCACTACTGATGTATTGTATTCCTCTTTTTTCCTAATTCTTTTTTTTTCTTTTTTAGATTTCTTTCCTTCTGTTCGCTCGTCTTTTTTCCCTTCATTTTCCATCCCTTCAGTTTCTTCGATGGCAAGCAGCAATTGTCCAACTCAGGTAATTACTGCAATGCAGTAAATGTGTTTGTCTGTTTTATGCCTTGAAGGTTTTCTTTGCAAGTTTTAAAAAGCATCTCTCAAGTATGCTGGACCGACAACAGGCCAGACTATTGCAAAACATGATCATATGCAGAAGCATGCCTAAAACCGTAGATTTTTAAATGGAAGCTTTTAAACATATATTTTTATATTCTGCTTTTTATTAGTGAGCAGTTTAGATGTTTTTAGTTCCTTTTTGTAAAAGGTGCTGGGATTCGTGTTCATTAAGGAGGCTATATAAATGAAATTGATATGGTGTTGTGTGGTATGGTAATGCAGGGTAGTGACTTGTGAATATGCAACTAGTGCTCCGATTTTTAACATCTGTAGACTACAGGGCAGCAGTGGCTAGGCTGTCTTTCTTTACCTTCGTAAAAGTTAGAGGCATGACTCCAAACTGTTTAACCGTGACAGATGCGCTCTATTTGTTTGTTTTACTGATTTATTCTTTCTGTTTTGTGTTAGACCTCCATCCTGACGTCTCCAGTCTCCTCTGCCAGTCTCAGCCAGGAGCCGATTCCACCTCCAGTTACCCCTGCTCTTTCAAACACAAGCAATAAGAACTGTTCCAGTGCTGTCAATGCTTTCGGACAGACAGCAGAGTTCAGGTCACAGACACCTCTAGCAAACCAGCAGACGTTTTTACCTGTGTTTCCCCCGTTGGTGCCCTCTGTTCCCTGTGCAGCTGATGCCGCCAGGGTTCCAGCCCCTCCCTCGCCCTCTCCCCAAACCGTTCAGCCCACTGCAGTGCCTCAGAATGGAGCTGGGGGAGTCACTCAGGCCTCATTCCCTTCAGCAGAGACTCCTAAGTTTGGATTCGGCAGCACTTTGCAATCGTCTGTCATTACGCACACTGCCTCCGGTCAGAGCCCAAGTCTCATCCTCACAACACGCCCTCAAGCAGGACCCTGCGATGCCTCTGTGATGCCTCACTTTCAGCCCCAGCCCTCTGCACCAGCTCAGACTTTTGCCCTCCCAAAGCCAGTGCAACTTAAAGGAACAAGGGCGAAACCCCTGCAGAAAATCGTGCCTGCTCCCACACCCCTAGTGTTTAAAAATGCTTTCATAGCACCAGGTAATACTAGCTGTGGATTTGTGCTTTTGTGGCAAAGGTGGGATGTTTTCACACTGAGATCTCTCTTTTATAAAGCTATTCTCTACTAGGCTTAAGTAGTGCAGGGATTTAAATAGTATTGCATGTCTCTTGTCTCATGTCTCTCATGTTTGTAGAACTGAAATGGTTTTATTAGTTAAACTTTGCAAAATTAAAAAGTGAAGGGAGTGGAGGTGAGACACACTTTTGACCACTAGGTGTCAGTACAACAAAAGGAATTCTTAAAAACAAAACAAAAAAAGTACAGTTTAATGTACAAAATACAATTCACTCTGTAGGCACGTGGGTTGCAAGGGGATATACATTCTGGTTCAAGTAGCAAACTGCACAGTCTATATTAGACAAGTATCTGGGTACCAATAGATACCTTTCCAGTCTCAAAGTAATTCATGTACTAAATCTGCAATGGCTCTTCAGGTTGCAGGGCTGGTGTTAAGCATTGCTAAGCAGTGTGTGGATGTCAGGTCTTTGAAGTACACCAGATGGCACTAGCCTTTCATCTCTAGAGGCTTGTCATTGAACCATCATGATGATGATGAGTGGACGTTATAGCTCATTACAAAATCCCAGGCAGTTAAGCACAGTTGGCACATTCATTCAGTTACTCTCTAATGCTTTCTATGAAATGTGCTCTTTAATAATAGCGGGGATCCTTCAGTGAACCAGCACAGCAATAACGTTAACAATGTATTTATTTATTTATTTAAATTATTAAAAAAATAAATAAAAACTTGTCATTGATTAAAGGCATGCCAATTGTATTTGTTTTTTTCCAGCTTCCTTTCCTGGGCAAACCAGTGCTGTGATTGTCACCCCTGCACCTTTAAAAAGTGAAGGGGTATCTCCACCCAGTGTTGTCCTTGCACCCACTGCCATTGGAAGGGTGAGGGATACTTGAAGGGGGTTATTAAATTATGGGGTTCAAGTAATATCCTCAATAACTGTAACACTAAACAGAGGTGAATATAGTAATACTAATAGGAAATTATCAGTGGCTGTATACATCTTTCTAAATGTCTTCAAGACAATAAAACTTGTCAAAACATTTGTTTCTATAAATACACTTTGGCTGAGCTGGCCTGTTCTGACAGGCAATTGAAACTGAAGAGCAGTTCCTGAACTAGGGTGAAAGCAGCTTAGCACAAACCATCAAAAAATACCGAAAAAACTATCTCTTGGTGTATTTTAGTAATTACAGTAAGAACCACTTGCAATCATTGCCAAAATTAGTTTGAAGAGCATTTGAAGCTACTTGATTCTTTAAACCAATCATGTTCAAAGTGTGACTCAGTATATGTTTTCATTTGTAGACATGTGGCTATTCCATTGAATTGATGCATTGCTTGTATAATGTAATATAGTCATATATAGTATTACAAACTTTTTTTTTTTTGCTTGAAAATCCCCAGAACCCAGGAGTGACAGAGTTCCATATATTGCAACCAACAGTAACCTCTCAACACCTTATCATAGCCAAAGATGAGCCGGGCTCTTCCACAAACTGCAGAGCGCAGACTCCTTCTCCTACATCTAGTAAGTGAAGTGGAGGGGGTTCTAAACTAGCCACTTGTCTGTGTCCTTTGAATGCACACTGTATATATTTGTGTGAGTTAGTATTTAAGATTTAATGGGCCATTTCCAAATCTAACATGAAATACTGTACTATTATTATGGCTTCTGGTAGACTTCTGTGAAATCATTGTGTAGTTTCTTTTGATCAGGTGATAAATAAAATATCAATTTTGTTATATATAACATTTTTAAATGTTCTCAGTCCTAAAAGGGAAAGGACATGACAGAAAAATATATATATATATCGTGTGCACGTCTTAATATCTTGTAGCCACGAGATAGTAAGTCGTTCCCATGAGATGTTAAATCTTTCCCACATATCTTTTTTTTTTCCTCTCATGTCCCTTCCCAGGCTCCGTACATAGCTGTATGTCTGTGAATAAGCCCATTTCCTCTGGTATTGCGCAGTGCTGTTTCTCTTCTGCACACCGCTGACCACCTTGTTCAGGGAAACGAGCATGGATACCACTGGATGGCAACCACATACTATCAAGAAACTGAACAATTTATTAGGATTTTCCCATGACAACTAAAATTAGGGACTTATGAGAAATGTTCTGTGTCAGATAGCAATCGTGGCCTACTGTATAAAGGAGTACACTTTATTGCCCCAGGCTAGATGAGGTGGGATGGCAACCTCCATGTTTAGTGCTATCTCTTTTCCAGACAGGGAACGTCACAATTCAGGTCAGGGATCTCTATGCACTTCTGAACAGATTCCCGATCCCCAGTCATCCCAGAACAGCTCCACCAGCAAATCCAAGACGGACTCGTGCATCGTTGGATTTAAGGTTGATTATTTATAGAGATCTCCAAAGTTTGCAAATTGTTTAGTCACTTAAATAATTGTGTTTTACTGTTGATCAGCGGGATCAATATTATCTACTCAAGTTCTTCCATTTTTTGCTTTCTTCTTCCTGAATCTCAACACATTTTTAAATATAATGATGTAGCTTTATATAATTCATCTGCAAGCAGCAATATGTTCATGGTTTGTTTCAGAAAGCTCATTTATTGCTGTGTTTTGAGTGGTTTCTGCATTTTCCTAAATATTCAGTGTTAATCTTTCTGTCTTTCTTATCAGAGCCGAAGAATAAACCACATCTCTGCAGAACAAAAGAGGAGATTCAACATCAAGATTGGTTTTGACACCTTGAACACTTTAGTCCCAGTTTTAAAATCTCAGTCAAATTCAAAACCAGTAAGTTCAGTTTTAAATATGGCTCAAAAGTAAAATGCTTGACTTCGTTACCTTTTGCATCAGAATCTAAAACGCGTGCATGTTAATAGTAGCTGTGTTCAATCGCTTACTATGGTAAGATCAGTAGATGGTGTAATTTAAGATACAAGCTTCTTAAAGACTAAGCTGCTAAATTTAGATTTTAAATGTAATGCTTGCAGTGTCTTCTCGCTTTTTTTCTATTAGATAAGCAATGCAGCCACTCTTCAGAAGACTGTGGAATATATCGCCAAGTTACAACAAGAGCGAGCGCAGATGCAGGAGGAGGCCAAACGTCTCAAGGATGAAATTGACACGCTCAATACTTCCATCAAGTGAGTGCTTGTCATGTTTATTTCGGTATGTTCGTGCATAACCGAGATCAACTGAAATGCAAAAATCAATTTTCCGGGGTTGTATTGTCTTCGTTCATTCATAGGTTTGGGTACAGACATTTGTTTTCAAAACAGCCAGTAGTGCCATGTGACCTAATCGTTTGTGGCACGTCTCTCTCTTGGTGTTCTTGCTCTTGTGTTTCTTCACCACCTCTTGCCCTTCTTCCAGTTGTTGCCAGCAGCAGCTCCCTGCTACGGGAGTGCCGATAACGCGCCAGCGCTTTGATCACATGCGGGAGATGTTTGATGACTATGTGAAGAACAGGACGCTTCAGAACTGGAAGTTCTGGATAGTATCCTTTCACCCCTTCTTTTGAGCAGAGGGTTATAGACACCCGCCTCCTCGGAGTGCTGAATCTCTGTGTTGTCAAATGTTTGGGCTTCCCTTAATAATAATAATAATATTAATATATATATATATATATATATATATATATATATATATATATATATATATATATACAGTACTGTGCAAAAGTTTTAGGCAGGTGTGAAAAAATGCTGTAAAGTAAGAATGCTATCAAAAATAGACATGTTAATAGTTTATATTTATCAATTAACAAAATGCAAAGTGAGTGAACAGAAGAAAAATCTACATCAAATCAATATTTGGTGTGACCACCCTTTGCCTTCAAAACAGCATCAATTCTTCTAGGTACACTTGCACACAGTTTTTGAAGGAACTCGGCAGGTAGGTTGGCCCAAACATCTTGGAGAACTAACCACAGTTCTTCTGTGGATTTAGGCAGCCTCAGTTGCTTCTCTCTCTTCATGTAATCCCAGACAGACTCGATGATGTTGAGATCAGGGCTCTGTGCTGGCCATACCATCACTTCCAGGACTCCTTGTTCTTCTTTACGCTGAAGATAGTTCTTAATGACTTTCGCTGTATGTTTGGGGTCGTTGTCATGCTGCAGAATAAATTTGGGGCCAATCAGATGCCTCCCTGATGGTATTGCATGATGGATAAGTATCTGCCTGTACTTCTCATCATTGAGGAGACCATTAATTCTGACCAAATCCCCAACTCCATTTGCAGAAATGCAGCCCCAAACTTTCAAGGAACCTCCACCATGCTTCACTGTTGCCTGCAGACACTCATTCGTGTACCGCTCTCCAGCCCTTCGGCGATCAAACTGCCTTCTGCTACAGCCAAATATTTCAAATTTTGACTCATCAGTCCAGAGCACCTGCTGCCATTTTTCTGCACCTCAGTTCCTGTGTTTTCGTGCATAGTTGAGTCGCTTGGCCTTGTTTCCACGTCGGAGGTATGGCTTTTTGGCCGCAAGTCTTCCATGAAGGCCACTTCTGACCAGACTTCTCCGGACAGTAGATGGGTGTACCAGGGTCCCACTGTTTTCTGCCAATTCTGAGCTGATGGCACTGCTGGACATCTTCCGATTGCGAAGGGAACTAAGCATGATGTGTCTTTCATCTGCTGCAGTAAGTTTCCTTGGCCGACCACTGCGTCTACGGTCCTCAACGTTGCCCGTTTCTTTGTGCTTCTTCAAAAGAGCTTGGACAGCACATCTGGAAACCCCTGTCTGCCTTGAAATTTCTGCCTGGGAGAGACCTTGCTGATGCAGTATAACTACCTTGTGTCTTGTTGCTGTGCTCAGTCTTGCCATGGTGTATGACTTTTGACAGTAAACTGTCTTCAGCAACCTCACCTTGTTAGCTGAGTTTGGCTGTTCCTCACCCAGTTTTATTCCTCCTACACAGCTGTTTCTGTTTCAGTTAATGATTGTGTTTCAACCTACATATTGAATTGATGATCATTAGCACCTGTTTCGTATAATTGTTTAATCATACACCTGACTATATGCCTACAAAATCCCTGACTTTGTGCAAGTGTACCTAGAAGAATTGATGCTGTTTTGAAGGCAAAGGGTGGTCACACCAAATATGGATTTGATTTAGATTTTTCTTCTGTTCACTCACTTTGCATTTAGTTAATTGATAAATATAATCTATTTTTGAAAGCATTCTTACTTTACAGCATTTTTTCACACCTGCCTAAAACTTTTGCACAGTACTCTGTGTGTGTGTGTGTATGTGTATGTGTGTGTGTATATATATATATATATATATATATATATAAATTCTTTGATTTTGTTTTTAAACAATTGGAAGCATTTGCTGTACATGCTTGATGAGCGTGACTTGCATGTGAATTAACCTCCCACTTGGATTTTTTGTAATCATCTGCTGAGATAAAGTTCCCAGTATTCTGGTAATGTACCCCATATCCATGACCTTTTTCATCTTTCTTGCTTTTAGCCTGCTAATACATTTATCTTGATTATCTTTGACTTAAATGTATCATGGGGAAGTTTGGGGTTGGAATATATTTCAAAGGAGGAATGACCACATTGTTTGTCACCTGGAGATCTCTTCAAACTGTGTTATTAAGATGGATACAGAGATAAGTTAAGATAAAAAAAATCACACTTTGACTTTCAACCATTTTGATGACTGGATTTTCTCTTGCAGGGGATGTACAGCTATGGCCAAGAGTTTTGCATTAACTGAAATTTTAGGACTGAGACCAAAAAAAAAAAAAAAACTATAAATATAATTTAGATTCATTTTTTATTTAACATCATATAATCAAATAAACTACAAATTGTCTGCCGGAAGCCATAATACAGCAGTAGTGCAGTATTTCATATTGGAATTTGACATTTTTCAAGTTGTCAGTTTTCGTTAAGTATATGAAAAACTGCAAAGCGGTAGTTAATGTAACATCATTCAGCAGGTTTCATTCGACTTTATCAAGCACAATTAGATAAGGTGAGGCAATACTTTTGGCCATAGCTGTATATCACCCCACAAACGGGATATAGTGGACATATATACGTGTGCTATCTTGTGAACTCTTCATCCAGTTTTATTTCTGAACAGATTGTTCAGAAATTACAAAATGCATGGACAAATTAGTGTAGCTGACACACACCTGACCTCCTGATAGTGGGAGCACTTCCTGGATTTACTGTGAGGTTGGAAATTGTAGCTCGTTTCCATGGTAATTTATCCAACCTGCATGCGACCTTAGCCGCAGGGCTTGCTGGGAAAGAACCACCAACATCCGTCACACTCTCATTGTATGGAAACCCTTCACTAAACTCGGGTAGACTATTAGTGGGGATGCAGGAGAACCCGGATCAGTTCGGACTGGCCGTCGGTCTGTGCTGATGGAAACGAGATAGAAGACTTAATGGTGCTTTTATAGAGGTCATGCATTTAAAATCCATAAAGGCTTCTCTGTGCAATTTATTCTCTAGGCGTCTACGTTTGAATCCTTAACCCTTTTGTCTAACAGTTCAGCATAATCATGAAACCGTTATTCGAGTCCTTCAATGGAATGGTTTCAACAACAAGTTTAGATGACATGTGTAACACCACGCTGTCCTGGCTGGATGAGCACTGTCCGCTGCCTGTTCTGCGGCCAAGTAAGTATAAAACCACCAAAGAGGTTTACCGTCCTTCATTGTTGTAGTTACGAAATAGGAGCTTTCAAAATAACAGCAATCTGCTCCTCTTTCAACGAACCAGAGCCCTCCCCGAGATCTGTCCTAAATGTACCAAATACTGGTTAAAATGTGTGAGTACACACGAGGAAATGTAGGGCAGTATTGAATTAGATTGACGTATTGATAAAAATCACAATCTACACTCCTCTCGCTATTCTCTTCTATCATCTCTCTCCTTTGGGATCACCTCACTATTAGGACTGTTTTTATGCAGTCTGTTTGTTTGCAACTGCATGTATTAAAACAATTGCATTGTCTTATCTGCTGTCTGCAAAAGACTGACACAGCAAAAATGGGGAAAGCTGAAAAAAAAAAAACTGCTGAACAGGAGCTCTGTGACCGCATCCTCTGAATGATAAGTCTTAACGAAATGGAAATGCTCAGTGATAAGTATTGGTTTTTTCCCGGGGGTTATTTTTACTTACTAATCGTACAGTATTATTCTGCCTGTGGAATATGCCATGTTGGAGCAATCCGATCATCTTACAGTCCTTGCTGACAAGACCTGGCACACTCTTTGCTTGACACGGATGGAGTAGTAATTGTGGTCATGTGGTCCTACTGAACCTCTGATGTGTGGTATTAGCAAAGGATTTCCTATGATCTTAGGTCAGTGGTTTATCTCATGGTAACGTCTTTTATTTTTTATCTCTCTCTCGCTCTCATGTATATAATTTTTTTTTTTTTTTTTTTTTTTTTAAACTGTACTGCTTCTGTCTGGCTGTACCCCTTTACAATTTCTGCCCTGCTCAATGGCGCCACAGTTGCAATAAAAGGCTAAATCTGATTAACAAATTTTAGTTTTTTTCCTTGTTTTATTTTATATAATTTGTCACAACAGTTCGGGACTGATAAACTGCTGGTTTAGGAGAGAATACCGAACAGTAATTTTAAACTTAATTCTAAGTCTTTTGGATGCACAGAATCAAGAGATGGTATTTGGAAATCTCTTTGGAAACACACGTATTTGCTTTCTGTTCGGCAAAGTTATTATAAATAATTCCCAATGGTCTGCGCTGTCAGTGTTTACGTTTCCATTCACTTCCCTTCTTGATATAATCGTGTGCCTCGCTTCGCCCACGCTACTCCACTACTCCGCTCGCTCCACTGGCTCCCGATCACCGCTCGCATCCAGTTCAAGACTCTTGTACTAGCCTACAGATGCCTTGACCAGACTGCACCCAGCTACCTCCAGACCCTCATCTCTCCCTACACCCCCACTCGACCTCTCCGCTCCGCCTACACTAGAAGACTGGCTCTACCTCCGCTACGCTCCCCTGCCTCCCAAGCCCGCTCCTTCTCCACCCTTGCTCCGCAGTGGTGGAATGACCTCCCTACAGATGTCAGGACTGCCCAGTCCCTGACCACATTCCGGCGCCTCCTTAAGACTCACCTCTTCAAACAGCACCTGTAGAACTTCTCTGTCGTATCCTGGGACACTATCACCCTTCATTTAAATATGCTTTATTTTGCTCTTATCTGCCCCCTATTTTACTACATTTAATCCTGTACTTCAGAATATTGTAATCTGCCAAGTGTTTAACCTGTAGTATTTTGCACTTAATCATATCCTGATGTAACTATCACTATCTAATCATATCCTGATGTAACTCTCACTATTATCTGCTGTATTATTGAATTGTGGTTTGTCACACTTGAATAAATTATTGTATTTCTTGCTCTTATTGTATGACTTGTATTGTAACACTTGAATGTATTTGTATTTGCTTGCGATTGTAAGTCGCCCTGGATAAGGGCGTCTGCTAAGAAATAAATAATAATAATAATAATTTAAAATGCTTACAACATTAAAAACATTACCCTCAAGATAAAACTAGAATAATAACTAACAAATAACTAACAGCTGCCAGTGTGTGCCAGTGCAAACCCGTCACGTACCAGTACGCATACCACAGCTTGAAAACCACTGAATTATACGACGGGTTGAAAGCTGTAAAGTTCATGAGCAGCACAGAGCGCTCTGAGCAGAGCTCTCCACAGGCAGAATCGCCAGACGTCTGCTTCACCCAACCTAAGGAAGTCCATTCACGTGGATAATTGGGAATCTATTCTATGCTAACCTTTGAGCTGCTAAACAAAAACATATTTGTGCACAGTGCTTTTAGAGATATTATGAAATATTTTTATAAAATTAATTCAATATCATTATTTTCTTTCACTTTCATTGTTATTTTTGTATTTCTTAGTCGTCCTGCATACCCCCTATGACCCTTAGAAGCACCCCCATGGGCACATGTAACCCCCTTTTGAAACCCCCTGTCTTTGATTGTGTTTGCAACAGTGCAGTTAACAGGTGGTGAATATGCTGTGACACACACTGCAGATATAACTCCACTCACTGAGAACCCCAAGATTCAAAACTTTAAGACCTGGTAACGCAGGAAGGACCATCACATGGGTGGTAAAGGGTTTACATATGGAGTCATGTCATGTTTGGGTTATTGTGTTGGTTGGTTGGTCTCAGTATGTGATACAGGGAGGGAGGTTTGGCACCTGCAATCCTTGATAGCTGCTGTAACGTTATTCTCGTCTCCGACTGATTTTAAAGAGTAAGTAAATCTAGCGTTACCTGTCCCTGTGTGTTGCTGCAGCTGTTTTCAAAATGTCCACTACAGTGCACTGGCAGTGTAAGGATCATTGTTAAGCAGGTAACACAACAAGAACGATCCATGATGTGGCACGGAACAGAAAAGCCACTTCTGCAGAAAGTTAAAGGACTGATCTCAAACCCCACGTGCACTAGAGTAGACATTTTGAAAAGAGCTTTGAAACAGACTTTAAAGTTGTAAGTGTAAAAAGTTGGCAGGATGTTAGCAAGGGGAAATTCTAGGTACGGAACATGTGGAGATGTGTAACGCTGTCGTTTTCAAAACCCTGTTGCTTGCTCTTTTAAGATCTTTTGCATTTGAACTTCTTCAACACTGCAGGCCTGTATACAGGTCTAGGAAAGATAACACCACTTCAGTGCAGACCGGTCTAGAAGTATAAAAAATAACCCCAATTAAGAGAAGACCAGTAAACTAAAGAGTTGACTATCTGTTAAATATGGTTATAAAGCAGGCAGCCGTTCTTTCAGGATGTTCGGAATATGCTGGTGCAATTTTATTTTTAGATTCTGTGTCGTGCCGAGATAAGAAACATCATACATTTAAGAAAAGGAGAAGTGCACCAAAGATATCAACATTGATAACACAGTACTAATTGTGTGCAGTCATCATTTGGTTTTAAAACTGTATTCATGATAAGTGTACCAGTAATGTTAACATGTACACTGTGTCTGAGGCAAGGGAACTATTTTTTTTATTTTTATTTTTTAATTATTTAGTGTCCTGCTTTCATGACTGTGTTGGCAGTATCTACAATAAAGACTGCCTCACTACATCTGCGATTTTGCGTGCTCATGACATTTTTCAAGTTCTGTATGATTTTGGGGCTATTTGGATACTTGATACAAATCTTTAACATTTAACAGAAGTGCTCATCTAATCCTTTGTGGCTGCTTGTTTTTTATTTTCTCTTCTACAGTGGTCTTACGCACACTGCGCCAGCTCAGCACCACAACCTCCATCCTGTCTGACCCGTCGCTTTTGCCCGAGCAAGCAACACAGGCCGTCCGCAGGATGAACAACAGAAGCGGAGAATCTTAGCAAAGAACATTTGGGAGCATAAGGGGTTCTCTTCTCAAACTCTCCCACTCCGCTATAGGGATTTTTTTTTTTCTCTCTCTTTTGCGCTTGCACTAAGCAGTTCAGGCTGTTAACTACAATCCATATGTGATGGCCATTAAACAGCAGAGGTCTGTCCTGCCGTGTGCAGGTGTGGCGCTCTCTCAGGCTGGAGGGCTGATCTCAGGTAAGCTGTGGGTGAAGGAGCTGCAGGTGACCACAGTGAAGCACCACGCCCCGGGTACGTGTCGGGATCGCTGCCCCTAGGGGTGCAACACAGCTTAATGAGTGGCAGAAGAAAATGCAGCAGAAAGGAACAGTGCATGGCCCAGGCTGCACTTTTACAGTGTCATTGAACATTTTGAAGATGGTTTAGGTAAAGGGAAATGCATCAGGATGGATCTTAATTGTCTTTTTTTAAATCTGTTTGTACATTTTTTCCCCTTGTGCTTTCTTTTCTTTACATATACATGCACACAACTGTTACACAATATGATTTGCCAAATATATTATTTTACATAGGACAGATTTTTTTTTTTTCGCCTAAAGAATTAGCCAGGTCTGTTTAAAAATCAGGTATACTGTCTCATTGTTTTTTGTCGTTCATGCAAGCTGTTCAGTCTGTACCTCTTCCAGTCTTGTTCTTGTAGTTCAGCTCATCTTGCAGAACGCCTTCTTAATACAGGCTTCTTGGAGGTGAAATCTGAAAGATCCATGTAAACTACCTTATTTGAGAAATATATCCATTGTGCCAGGGTGCTACATTAACCCCACACCTACACAGAATGCAGAACCCAGTAATGACCTGCATTTCAAATAACATACAGGTATTATTATTGATCCCTGGATTATGATGAGACATGCACAATAACACTGTGTGATGAATCTTTCTAAATTCCAGGTTCTATATACAGTAGGTGTGTCATTAATGTATGGATGTATTTACGCTCAAGTGCTCAGGGGTATATACATGAGCTTATACAACTACCAAATATGAAATTCAGGGACAGCTGACCCAAGATACATTGGGTTGTATTCACAAAGCATAGTATCCAGTGATTACTTATAAAAACAAAAATGCTTTAAATGAGTAACTTGGAAACTGAGGTTATTTTAAGAGCTGTGTATCTTAGTTGTTTCTTGCTAGTTCTGCAACATAAGTAGTTTACACCCTTCCCTTCTATAGATATTTTGTTTGACAATTGTAGTGTTCCATTTTTTTGCATTCTTTTCGGTCTTCTTTTGAATTCTCACAGACTACATTTTTTGGTCTTTTTTTTTTTTTTTTTTTTTAGAAGGTTCTGTGTGTTGTTGAAATACAGCTTTTCACATATGTAAATGTATGTGTATCTGTTTTCTGTTCCACATACTGTAGGTGCATACAGTTGAACCTGCTTGGACAAAATAACTAAAATCCTGAACATGCAGCATGTTCTAGAACCATTCAGGGGGTGGGCACATTAATTGTGCTGTTCGGATCTGCAAAACGTGGAGCTTTAAGTATTAAAAAAAATATTCAGTTTATACAACAATACACACGTCGACTATTTTTAGGGCCTGGTTGCAACAAATACTACATTACTTTTGTGAGCCTTAAGTAGCAGTGATGGTGTTCTTGTAGGGCTAGTGTCTACAGTGTTTGTCACTCACGTGGTTATGCAGGTGCTTTATGCACCACCTACAGAAAAGTGATACTGTGCTGCAGATGCTTTTGGCTTGCAACGTTATCTGGTTTGACTTCAGTTCTTGTATATAATAAAACACCCTCCATCCCTCCACTGCTGAGCTTTAGTCATATGAAGAGAATACACAGGAGTGATATTACCACATTTTTGGCTTCAGAATCTGATGGGTTTATACCATTTATAGCAACTTTATGGAGATGTTAAAGTAGTGTGTTTTACTAGTTATTTCTTAGGTTACACTCCAAGGGAATGTAACTACAAGGCAGTCCGTGTCATATGTATGACTTCAGGATGAAAAGCTCCTTACTAAATCTTACAGGTGTGTGTTTTTTTTAATTATTTTATTGAATGCGTTTCATCTTAAGCACTGTGAAACTGAATCCAGTAAAAAAAAAAGTGCTATGCAAAGAAAAACTTTTTTTTTTTTTTTTTTTTCAATATCTGTTTGGTTTCAGACAAGGGTCTGAGAGAAGCTGTAGCTGATATGACATGTATCGTCTTGTCTGTTTTTATTTGTTACTGTGAGTGATCATTTGATATCTGCTGCGGTGCAGAATTGATATATTACAAAGTTATGAAGAAATACACATTGTAAACCTAAGCTGAATTCTTTTACATCGGTACTATTAATGGTCTTTGTAGAATAGAGTTCTGCCATTCTTGAGAATGAAATTGATAGGCAATCTGTTTTGGATGTAAAACTGTAAATATGTTTTCCTATTGAGTAAACAACTTTTTAAAGTCCGATTTATCCCATGTTTCTTCATTTTAAATGTTGTTATAACATTGCTTTACCACATTAAGTAGTGTGTGAATCATGTTGTATACTGGCTCAAAACATATTCAACATTTGGTAGGTCTCCCCACAGTGGCAAAGCAAGGTCCTAACGAGAGCCTTTACTTCTTCGAGTGTAGGCATTATTAAAAGACCGGTGGAGGAGATTAAGAAAAGATGGATCGATATTCTGAGGCGCACGAAAGAAAGTCTCATGCAATGAGGGCTCACCCTCCACCGTTATTTTAGTAATGCCTACAGAATGTCTTTTTTGTAATATGGCATTCTGGTATTTAACAATACTGGTTCAGGCAGTATTGTTAAATTCTAGTTGTAATGAAAACGTCAGTTTTTCGACATATATACCATACAGATATGCTTTAAAATCATACATAGAGTAAGACAAACAGAAGAAATAGGAGAGTTGTAACTGCATAAGACGTTAAGAAGATATAAGTCGTAGTTAAACTGAAGACTGTTCGTATGAAGCTGTATGGAGTTGTTGTTGCTGAACATATTGCTGAACAATAATGGAAGGATTATCCACGCGTTTGGCTGCCATGGATGTAAGTAAATAAAACGTATTGTTTCTAAAGTTTGAAAATTCTATATTTCTGGATTATTCTATACGAAATAAGAAGTTGAACTAATATGCGAAGCACAGTAATTGGATGATGCGTCGTCATGTATAACCTACATCAAACTCTGAAGTGGTACATTTGTTTATTAAGAAGCCACCGCACATTCCATATTTTATTCGTTTGTCCTGGTGATGTATTTCGATCTTGTAACACATCTTCATACTTGTACCAAAATCTCGAATTCCATATTGGTAAATTTCAGTTTTCGCTTCCGAGCATCCTCATCACCATTGTGTGCCAATGCATTTTGGAAAGTGTGGCCTACACACGCAGGGTTGACTCAAACCCGTTATTTATTGCGGTAAAGGGTATTTAAATTGGTTGATTGCGGAATCGCCCGCTTTACCTAATTAGTCTTATAAAATAGGTTAGTTGTTTTTGACGCTGAGTGCCGTCGTACTAAAACATGCACATTACGTGTTTTTTTGCGGTCGGTTTTTCGCCTTTATAAATCTGGGCCTCAGTCTTTCTAGTGCATTTCCGATCAGTACACATCAAAAGGGGCATTTGAGATGGAACACTAGTTATCTGGTGGGCAGCCGCGTGGCTTGTGGGGTGGTGTGCCCACAGCTGTGAAGTGGCTTGTTGGACATTCCTGCAATGGGGACACTTCTAACGAGTTTGACTCGGTTACATCGTGAACGCCTCACCGTTACAACAGTGTTGTTTTCCATTGAGGATGCTTTTAATGTGAACAAGTGAAAGATGAAGCGGCACTGATTAAACTATTCAAATAACGGTATGCAATTGCAAACACTGCAGTTGGACTGGCAGGGTCAGGATTGGCAGGGTCAGAATTACGTTTGTAGGGGGCTCCCGAGTGGCGCATCCAGTAAAAGCACTTTCTAGAGTGCAGAATGCGCTCTATAGCCTGGACGTCGCGAGTTCGAGTCCAGGCTATTCCGCAGCCGACCGTGGACGGGAGCTTCCAGGGGGCGGCGCTCAATTGGCCGAGCGTCGCCCGGGGGGAGGGAGGGTTAGGTCGGCCAGGGTGTCCTCGGCTCACCGCGCACCAGCGACCCCTGTAGGCTTGCCTGTAAGCTGCCCAGAGCTGCGTTCTCCTCCGACGCTGTAGCTCTGAGGCGGCTGCACAGTGAGTTTGCAGTGTGTAAAGAAGCGGGCGGCTGACGGCACACGCTTCGAGGACAGCGTGTGTTCATCTTCGCCCCTCCCGAGTGAGCGCAGGGGTGGTAGCGGTGAGCTGAGCATAATAAAATAATTGGGCATTTCAAATTGGGGAGAAAATAATAAAAACTAATTGGCAACGACTAAATTCAAAAAAAAAAAAAAAAAAAGAATTGCATTTGTAGATATTATCATTAGAGTCGTTTAATGACAGGCGGTTTATTACATCAGCAGTTGAACACTGAATAAAACGGGAATAGTCCGTTTCTGTACTGCAGTTAAAGGAAAGCACAGAAACAAACCCACAGTGAACACTGATGAATGCGTTCATTATTAATTTTTTTAGAACTTCAATACATTGTAATCATAAAAAAGATTTTAATGTATAGTAAAACATCAAACTTTAGTGGACACAGCATGTCAAATAAATACATAATACATTATTTTCCCATTGTGAATAAATAAATAAACAATAATTACTTTCAATACAAAATTGTAGTCACTGATTAAGTGTTGTAAAATACAATACAAACATAAATAAAACATTTTTTTTTAACTAAAACAATAAATAGAAGTTACAAAAAATAAATAAATGCAAATGCACTTCTGTGAGCTCCCTGAATTTGAGACAATCTCAACATTGTTTGAAGAAGCTATTAAACTTTGGCATATACTGTGCATATAGGTCAAGCACTTTGTTTCCAAACCTTTTCAGTTGCACCACATTGTCATCAGGAACTGCAGAGTTGAAGTGTTCTGATACTGTTAAGTTATTGTTTTCCATGAGGTGGATTTGTAGAACATTTGTTTGTTGTATGACTTTCTCGAGGTCTTCTGAAAGCAAGTCTTTAGATAATGTATGTTGGTTGCGGAGTATTAGATCAAGATATTTCTTAAATGCAAACAGGCAGTTCTGTATAAGGGTCATGTTTAGTTCTTCTGGGATGGGATAGGGGATGAGAGGTACGTCCATTTCCTCATAACTAGACTTTGTGTACTGATGTTTTTCAGTCTGAAATAAAAACAAAAATACAGTCATTAAAAAAACAGCATCAAAGACGGATCAATGGAAATCAAAAATCGAATTACTGCACAAGATATTTTTAAGCCTCTATCCTGCAAAAGCCATCTGATATTACTAGAGTATTAGAATCCTTGTTAAAAAGCTAGTGCAAGAGTTGCTTTTTCCCTTGGGCAATAAACTGCAATACCATTGTTCTCTAAGCTAAACTCAGTAAACACAGTTATGTGACTTGCATATAGTTCATTTAATGAAGCTTACATAGTTTCTGAAAAGCTGGTCCACTGAACGGTTCATAAGAGTGGTCAGTGCTTCAGCTCTTCTGCAGGTTGTGATGTTCAGAGGAAATGATACGACAGCAGCAATAAGAAATGTGAACAGCATCCCTCTTAGTCCTGCAATGGAAATAAAGAAACAATTTAATGAAGTCATTTGCATGCATTCTTCTTCATTGCAAAATCTGATAAGAAAAATAGTTAATATAAATAAAAGCCTTTCTAATATATTGCCTATATATATAATTTACAACTGCTACGGATGTATGCCCTTCTCACTCCAGAGTTGAAGCACACACACACACACACACACACACATATATATTACAAGTTACAAGAAATAGATGTAATTATTTATTTCTGCAATCATTTTGCAAAATCTAAAATAAAAATGCTAATTCAAAAGTATTCAAAGTGAATTGACTTTTCCTGTAATGGCACAGGAAATTGAGTTCCAATACATGGTAAAATGGATTCCAGAGCATACCAAACAATTCTGGCCAATCATCTGAAACCCTCCGCTACAAAACTTGGTTTGAACCACAGATGGCTTGCCAACACAACAATGATCCAAAGCACCCATCAAAATCTACTTCAGAATGGTTAAAGAAGAAAATCAAGGTTCTGGAATGGCCCAGTCAAAGTCCCGATCTAAATCCGATTGAGAATCTTTGGTATAAGTTGAAGAAGGCTGTACACAAGGAAATTTCTCGGAATTTGAATGAACTGGAAGAATTTTGCATTGAAGAATGGTCAAAAATCACTAAGAATCATGCCAAAAGCTCATTGACAAATGTCCTGATTGTTTAAAAGAGGTTATCATTGCTAAAGGTGCCTCATCTAGCTATAAATTTCCATTGGGGTATGTAAACTTTTGACTACTCTGTGTATATGTGTGTGTAATTATATATATATATATATATATATATATATATATATATATATATATATCAGCCCTTCTTAATAACTAGTTAAAAGTAAACAATATCAAGTGCATGTCTTGATAATAAATGTATAAAGCTTACCAGCACTAAAGTCCATGTTGAAAGCAGCTCAAGTTTTTCAGTAAGATTCAATCCTGTTTCTGTACCGAGAAGTTTCTGAAAGGATGCTCTGCTCACTCCAGATTTAAAGCGAACTTGACTTGATTCATAATGGAAAAGGAACGGATATCACCCGTTTCCTTTACATGAATTGTGAGAGGAAATAACGCTGGCATGGCCTTACCCAGTGATCTAACTCCTCACTATCATAGACCGCACAGACCCCGTAATGGATCCAATAATGAGATTGCGGAACGCTCTACAAAAAGCCCCTGAAAAACCCCGATATCAATTCTAAAAATACTGCTTTACACAGTGAGCAATGAGGCTATGGAATAAGTTACCTAGTCATGTTCTTAATGCTGAATCACTGAGATCTTTTAAGACCGGACTTGATAAAGTTTCACGATCAATCATACAGAAACGGGAGGAGCATAATATTCGTATGCAGAACTGCACTGCTGTCCTCTGGCACTTTGCCTTCAAAACCCTGTAAGAACGGCAATGTGTTGGTTTGATGCACCCAACAAATGACAGTGTTGCCAACAAAGTCAAATGCAGCTCAGTGTGGTCCCAGCTTAACAGTAAGT